>NC_060140.1:273745387-274048418 GCF_021461385.2 Schistocerca piceifrons | reverse complement strand
AGGAGAAAACTACTCGGTAAAGCAAATGCAAAGGAATTATATATTGGTCAGAAAGTTCTCATTAAAGCTCATTCATTGTCACATAAGAAGAAACACTTGAGTCACAAATTCCTTCTGGTTTACAATGGACCTTACAGAATCCGACGTATACCACATGATAATTGCGTTGAAGTTGAAACTCTGCGTACTAGGAAGAGTAAAGGTTTACACCACATTTCACATGTAAAACCGTTTATCGAAAGATAATCTGCTTTTTAACTTTGTCTTTGCCATATAACTTTTCACTTTACATTACTAGTATGCTTTGTCAGACTTAAGAAACTGTTAACATGCAACAATGTTTGAAGTTAAATATCCAGTCAAGAACCAAGAGAACTTATTTAAACAGATATTACGAATGCATTGTTATTGTGAATAGATGACAGTGTGTCCTTGTGTGTGTACATTCTTACGTGTTAGTTGCACGATTATGTAACGACTATAAGGCTCACATACTTAGAACATTTACCAGTTCTGCTAATGAGATTTTAATGCAACATTTTGGTTTACTTGAAAATACATTCTGGATTCAAAGTACTTTCTGCAAGATACCAGATGACACAGTGGTTAGTTTATGTGACAGCTACACGATTTTATCACGACGCTACTAATGAGTGACAATTTACAATGTTGCTTTTGCGGTGTTTCTGTTTTATATCTTCACAGTTTTTCTGTATTATTCTGGAAAGTAAAACATGTTTTAGTAGTAACTTTTGTGGTATAGCTACAATGAGACAGCCTTTTCCGTAGCACAACAGTACGTTACATTATAGTACTTTCTTGATCACGGTAAGGTACGTAATAACTACGATATCTATACGCAAAGCATTTCACTTTCGTTTATGATGAGGTAAGTACATTGACTTCAGTAGAACTTTGCTTACAGAGGACGATAACTACGACACTTCCACAGAATTATCTTACAGCAAGACGTACATTTAGCGCTACGGTACACGTATTTGAGTGATTAATTTCGCACTTAAAACATTTATTTTTTTAAGATATTTGAAGTACAATGATACAAGGGTTTTCCGTGATATATTTCATTCCATTGCTGTAATCTGTAACACGTGAGGGTATAATTACATTAATCCTCAGGGGGGTACACGCTTACTTTGTGTACCATGTGTTTGGCAAGCACAAGGAGCCCTAGCTAATATGGTATTTGCTTATACAACTTTACACATCGGTACCATATTCCTCTAACACAGAGTTACACAGCTATCTGATTATTTAACCGAGAAACAAACATTTTTTTTTACTATGGCAGTGACAGATATTTACGTAATTACACAGTTGGATAACTTCACACTTATGAAATTGTATTTTGTCTGTACTTTGTGAACTGTTCATATTTTTTCGGACCCATTGTGATATTATGAGAGCTTTGAATGATATATTTGGTAAGGGATCATGATTTTTAAAGTAAGTTTGAGGTAAATGACACTACTGACATGAGCAGATAATTTTTTTTTTAGGTTTTGAAACTATTGGAGGAAGCTACGACGATTTTGAGATTTGGCTGAGTTTTTATGATGTTATTTTTACGACGACGATGTGTAATAAGGTAAGGAGTAATGAATAGTGGTTAGGGACTCTGACTTGTGAAAAAGGATGTTGGAAACCAAGAATCGTACCTTAAGAATTATGAAATGTGTGTACATGCGTGAATGTATTACAATGCCACTGAAAATTTTTTGGACTCTGTTATATTTACAGGATTTTGTTTCTACAGATTTGTAACGCAAATTCTTGACCTGTGAAATATTTTTATATGAGACTGTCACTGTAGCGGAAACTGGTGTCGTAAATATTTCGGTAAGAAAGTTAAGTGACCACCTGCACGGAATGCGTCGTGGGCACCCAGCTGGGCGACAGTCGCCTGAAAAAAAAAGCCATTAGCATGTGCCTTTCAGAGGCACAGGTAGAAAAAGAAAGGGAGGCCATTATCCTCGCTATTGACATTCCTTTGTAGAAAGCATCGCAAATACGACACGCTCATAACTTGGAAACATTCTTACATCTGCACACCTGATTAGGACAAGTGTCTATATACGAGAATTGAGAGAATTTCTACTAACTTATGAAATGCCTCATGACTACTGAATGATTATTTTATGCTTTACTTTGTACATAGTTGCTTATTTCATTTGATATCTGGTTTCCAGCTGTCTTGCAGCATTGGTTTCATAAAATAAAATTAAATGCATTTGCTAATGTGAACACTTTCTGTCAACAGATCTATTAAATAATTATTTTATGACCCACATTCTTCGAAAAAGGAGCTCTTGGAATGGAAAGAACAATAAGAAGGGACTAATAACAGTAACTGCACATATCATTTTCTTTTCAAGTACTTGGTAATTTCTTTTGTAGAAATAGTTGTGGTGCACCACTTTAATTACATAGACATTAAGATGCGATTATACATTACCTTTATCTGCATTGTTGTCTTTAGTGTACTATTTTTTCTGCTTGAGCTTTGTCATGCTTAGGTATACGTTATAGCATTTACTGCTGCTGTTTGCCAGGCATAGTGCTACTGAATTTTAATTTGTGTTACTCTGCTAAGCCAGTTTACTACTGATTTATTTTTCTTGTTTGCTGCTCATTGCCTTATATTAGTTGTAATTTATGCTGCTTGCTTTGCCTTTTGTATTTTTTATCATTGCTGTTTGTGTTAATTGTTTTGTGCTGCTGCATTGCCTCGTTGCTTAGTTTAGTATCTGAGCTCAGTAGATTTAAGTTAGCTTAACAGGGGTAGACTATATAAGAGAATGAGTTGCGATGAAATGCATTGAGAAGTCATACGAAAAAAGTACAGAAAGCAGGTATAGATAGGACTTTTTAGAAATAATGAAGAACGAAGGGAGATCTCCGAGAAGTAAAGAAAGTTTGTTTGCAAAATACTGCAGTAAAAGAAACCCTGTCCTTTCCTTGTGTTATCCCACTATGTGTTTGTGTACTCTTGTATATTTGTGTTTTTCCTGTCTTTATGTGTTTAGCTGATGTTGTTCTGTTGTAGAATGTTTCTAATACTGTGTTATTTACTTTGTAAAGATGTTTAGACATTATTTATTCGGTTTTGTTTTCATGCTCATGTGTGAAGTTGATGTTTCGAAAGTTAGTCTGATCTTTTATGTATGTACTCATGTCATAATTCCTGTAACACTGATGTATATGTTATTTCGATTTTTTTGTAAAGCCTGTACTACAAATGTTATCTGTATTGTTATGTTCTTTAATGATGTATTTTGTACCTTTGTTATTGTATTCTCATGTTATAAAATTGTAATTGACACCAGTTCATCAAATTAAGCAACTTGTAAGTTACATTTAACTGCACACATTTCTGTTGGTCATAGTATATGGACAATATGTGAGAAGTAGGGACTGATAGTGTTTGCACGTGTGTTAATGATTCAGCAAGGGACTGGATAACAGCATTGCTGGTTCTAAGGACAATTCCAAAAACTTTGTGAGTGCACAAGTGGTGGTTATGGACTTGCTGTATTATCTGCAAGACTCTTCAATGGTGATTGTGCACCTGCACAGTCACAACAGATGGCTGCTGGCCATTTCTACAAGGACTACAGTGGGTCTACACCTTTGCTGACTCACCAGTACCATTATTTGTACAAGGACTGCAGTGGGTCTGCATCTCTGGTGGCCCACCAGTACCGTAATCTCTACCAGGACTACAGTGGGTCTGCTCTGTGATGACCTACCTACCAATATTCTTCAAAACTTCGACTGACTCTACGGTGGGTTTGCTCTGTTGTGGCCCATTACCTGTCTGCATGTCGAGAGTCAGCACTGTCTTTCCGTTGGAAGGACAGCACTACTTCTTCAAGACTGCATGGAAATCCACTACTTCCGTGTGCATTGTCTTTTACTGCTCAAACTTTGAGAAAAGAAACGGCAGTTTTCTGTGATGAATGATCAGGACTGTCTTTATGGACTGTGAGAAAATTTTAGCTTTTGACCAACATTGTATCAATAAGTGTGTGCATTTGATATCTTTGTTATTGTAATTATGAAAAATTTTATCAAATCATTATTGGCCACTGCCCAAAACAATTTGTAAAATTTTTTGTGGGGAGCATGGGGCTATGTAAGTAGGCTGCTTATGTTTTCTTATTGGCAACGTTACGTAGCGCTCTGTATGTGTACAGCGCGTAGCGTTGCGCAGTTGGAGGTGAGCCGCCAGCAGTGGTGGATGTGGGGAGAGAGATGGCGGAGTTTTGAAATTTTTAAAACTGGATGTCATGAACTGATATTTATATTATGAGTTTTCAACATTATTAAGGTAAATACATTGTTTGTTCTCTATTAAAATCTTTCATTTTGCTAACTATGCCTATCAGTAGTTAGTGCCTTCAGTAGTTTGAATCTCTTATTTAGCTGGCAGTAGTGGCGCTCGCTGTATTGCAGTAGTTCGAGTAACGAAGATTTTTGTGAGGTAAGTGATTTGTGAAAGGTATAGGTTAATGTTAGTCAGGGCCATTCTTTTGTAGAGATTTTTGAAAGTCAGATTGCGTTGCGCTAAAAAATATTGTGTGTCAGTTTAAGCACAGTCATTTGTAATTTTTCTAAGGGGACGTTTCGTTGAAAGGGGACGTTTCAAGCATAAGAGAACAGGGCACCTACAGAGGCGTACAGGCACTCATTTTTCCCTTGCTGATTACATATATACACGATCCCGTCACCGCCCACGTTCGACGTTAACGTGCACTAACCACTCAGAGACGGCAGTTGGCAGCACCAGCAGTGGACGGCAAATAAAGCGCGTCCGGAAGACGTGGAAAATAGTGCAGTCGTCGTAAAGCGGAAACGGAGCAGTTTATCTGACATCCAAGAGGGAATTATCATTGGCTTTCGGGATAAGGCTGCAACCATTTCCGAAATTGCTAATTTTGCAAACTATTCAAGTGCCACGGCAGTTAAAGTATATCGTGCATGGAAAAATGGCACTATCTAAAACCGGCACCTACTTAAATGTGGTGCATCAAGGGCCATAGAAGACAGGGATGAGCGATGGCTGCGGAGACGAGTACGGGTGAATAGACGTACAACTGTTGAGCAACTGACTGCCCAGATGAACCAAGCGGCAACAATAGTGTCTCCTCAACGACCTTTCAGCGAACGTTGATGCGTATGGACCTCCGCAGCAGGCGCCTGGTTCGTGTACCCATGGTGACTGCTGTTCATCGGCGATTGAAGGCTGGAATTTTCCCGCCTGTGCCGTATCTGGACGTCTACTGGTGGCAACAGGTGGCTTTTTCAGATGACAGATGGTCGTCAGCGCGTACGGCGCGAAAGGTGTGAAAGCACACACTCTGTCACAACCGTCGGAAGGGCTCAGGCCGAGGGAGGAGCGTTACGGTCTCTGGAATATTTTCGTGCCATTCTCTGAGTAATCTCGTAATTCAGGAAGGCACAAAGGATGAACACAAGGGTGCAACTATCCTTGGAGACCATGTTCACCCATACTTGTAGTTTGTTTTTCCTCTGTATGATGGCATCTACCAGCAGGGAATGCATCGTGTCACACAGCTCGATGTGTATGTACGAGGGCATTTCGAAAAGTAAAGATACAATGGCTCGAAGTCCTTAAATAGAACATTTACTTAGAAAACGTCAGTTACATCTTACTAACTGGATTATTTGTTATTTTTCGACATAATCACCCCTGTTATCCAAATATTTGTTAAGTCGGTGCACAAGCTTTTGTATCCCACAGTCGTAGAAGGTTGCCGCCTGTTGTCGGAACCACATTTCATCTTCATCTTTGATCTCTTCATCATCGTGGAATGATTTTCCTCCAAGATGTGACTTCAGGTAGCAGAAGACATGGAAGTCGGTGGGCGCAGGGTCCGGGCTGTATGGCGGATGGTCCAATACGTCCCATTTGAATTGTTTGAGTAGTGCTTTGGTTACGAGCGCTGTGTGAGGCCGAGCGTTGTCATGAAGTAAGCGGACTCCACTTGTCAGCTTTCCCCTGCGTTTGTTTTGAATTGCCCTTCGAAGACGTTTCAAACTCTGGCAATGTGCAGCAGCTTTAATTGTCGTTCCAGGAGGCATAAATTCCAACAGAAGAATGCCTTATCTGTCTCAAAAAACAGAAGCCACGATTTTCTTCGCTGAAATCGACGTTTTGCGTTTCTTGGCGTTTGGTGAATTCGAATGGCGCCATTGCACTGATTGTTGCTTGGATTCAGCTGTATGGTGATAAACCCACGCCTCGTCACCTGTCCCAATGTGATCGAGGAACTCATCACCTGCTTCAGCATAGTGTGTGAGGAAGTCGAGTGCAAAGCCCATCCTTTTCTTTTTGTGTTCTTCCGTTAACAGTTTTGGAACCCAGTGCGCACACATTTTCCTGTACCCTAACTCGACAGTCACAACGTCATAAAGAGTTGTCATTGACAAGTCCGGTATGATCTGATGCAATTCTTTCAATGTGAGACGTCTATTCGCACGAATTGCTTCCTCCGTTCTCCGAAGAAGAGCATCAAAGATAACGGATGGCCGACCTGTTCTTTGTTCGTCATGAACATCGGTCCTACCTTCACAGACATGACGACACTACTTCGTTACATTTTGTCGATTCATAATGTTCCCATAAACAGAAACAATTTCTTTGTGAATATCCGCTGGTCGCCGACCCTTTTGCATGGAGAAAACTTATGACGGAGCGCACTTCGCGTTTGGCGTGATTCCGAATCGGTGCAGCCATTTTAAACACGACCTACTCCAACCAGAAGCAACGTTGAACTGCCGAACGACCGCGAGGAGAAAGTTAACGGTTCGAGGTTGACACCAGTATTGCCAACTTGCTCGCCAAAACTCTTCTGTTCCTCTGGCGTACGGTGTATATTTACTTTCCGAAATATCCTCGTACATAGTTCGAGAAACGCCGGGATGGGTTTACCGTACTCCCCTGGCCACCGAGCTCCCCGAATCACGCACGAGACCACCTCGAGTGAGCTGTTCGCACCATGGCTCGTTACACGGGAGGGCTAGCGCAGCTGACAGCCGTACTGGAATTTTGTTCCGTCCCGTTGTCAACGAGGCCTATTGACGTCAAATTGCATTTACCGTATTACAAGCTTTTCCATACCCACTCCACGTCCTAGTACTGGTCAAATTAATACCGTCAATTCATTGTTTCATTTGCGAGAACACAATGTTCGTCCATGGTATCCGTGAAACTCTCCTTGCCTAGTCAGTTGAACATTTATTCAGCGTTAAGTCAACACTGCCCTCTTGCCGTCCACAGTAATCCCATTCGAATGTCATTTTACTTCATTTTAGCAGCGTCATCGCACGCGAAAACCACAAGCAACCACGCGGTACAGTCACAAATGTCGCTCTCAACTCTCTCGCGCTTTTGCTAACAGGCATGCGAGTCAGTTATTTATTCCGCTATGTACTAGGTGCAGTCATTAAGTTTTCACCATCATTGCGAAAACATAAACATGCCAATTAATTTTTTGCGTGTTTTGAAATACATGTCCGCAGTCCTACAATGCACTGAAGTCTGCTCGTTACGTAACTAATAGTACGTGGTTAGAGTAGCGAAACAAAATGGCGAAGACCGTTAATAAAGCGCAATAACGTAAACGTAAACCCCGCCTATCGGCCCTGGCGGGGCCAATTATTTCTCTGGATGTCATAAAGGGCAGGGGGTCAGCACAGCTTCTCGCCCTTTGTCAATTTTCGTGACCTGGAGCCGCTACTACTCGGTAAGTTGCTCGTCGATTGACCTTACGAGGCTGGGTGCACCCTGTTCCAGTCCTGCCACCATGGAAGACTCCTTAGCAGTACCAGAAATCGAACTCGGGTCCACCGCATAAGAGAGGGCCGTGCTGTCCACTCAACTACATAGGCCGACGATAAAGTGAAGCACCGTCTTAGTATTTACTTGTCTGCATTTGTTGAGTTGGCGTAAGTATGCTATCTGAAAAGTGTCTGGACACCTATGAGTGGGTGTCTGAATAACTGAGCAGCAGCAGCATCGAAATCATCCTCAAGAGCCGAAACCAGGGAAGGTAGTGAAGTCGAACGCTGGGGTCTAGAGCAAAGTTGACGTTCTGACTCATCCCAAAGGTGTTCCATTGGGTTCAGCTCGGAACTCTGAGCAGAGCAGTTTATATCAAGAATGCTACAGTCAAAAAACCAATGTCTCATAGATACTGGTTCAAGGCAGGGTGCATTGTCATGGTCCTACAAAGTTTGCCTCCCAACTGTTACTCTACTGTACATAATTCTGTAAGATGTGTTCATATTATTCCAGATATACCGTTTTCTCAAGCTCAGTGAAGGGGCCACTTCCTAACAACGCACTTCACTATTCGTACTGCCCCTGATAGAAGGAGGTAACGGTCTCCAGGCATTCGCCAAACAGAAAACTTTCCATTGGATCCATACAGGGTACTGCGAGATTCATCACTCCAATTCACTAGTTTCCAGTCATCCTGTGGCAACCGTTTTTACTCCACCTCTATCGCCACTTAATATTGACTACAGATATGTATTGCTTATGAGGAGCTACTCCTCCATTGTATTCTATTCTTTTTAACTCCTTATGCACAGTCGTCTTGCTATTTGGATTGCTTGTAACACTCTTTAACTCACTAGTGATTCCTTCCGCTGATTTCATGCGATTTTTTGTAACCCACCTCTCAATACTCCGCAGTCCATGTCCGTCAGTACATGAGATGCACCAGATATTGGTTTACTTGTGTTTGTACCTTCAAGTTTCACTTCATAATCAGACCACATCAGTCGACTTGGGCAGCTTTAGAAGTATTGAAATGTCCCTTGTGGATATGTTACCCAGGTGATATCCAATGACTTGCCCTCCTTTAGGTCATTGACCTCTCATGGCTGACCTGTTCTGCTATTACTGATGTTCTAGTGACAAACGTTCCCCCTCTCCTTTTATACTGGTATCTAGTTGTCAGTATCTGATTACAGTCATTAGATAAGGGTGATGGGACACATTAGATCAGATAATGTGTACATGTAACTTGAGGTATTCTCACAACAGTGAAAAGCAGATAAATCTGAAGATCTTGGTGGCCGTGAGATGTCACCAAAATGAGAAATTAATCTGCCGAGAAACACGAGAAAAACTATGTCCAGAGCCAATTTTCCCTGTCAGGGGTTTCACCATTTTGCTAATAGTAAAACCCTCTTGTGACACGATGGCTTGGTGCAAGTCCTTCAACTGGACCTCATTTGGGCGACTCGACTGTTCCTGATGTATCCAGCTGGGGGAAGGCGGCCTACACTTTAAGGTGTCGTTCCTGTTGATACCTCACGTCTTTGAGAGGTGCAGGTTTTAATGGCAGACTTATAATTTCCGTGATGCGACCGGGAATTGATACTGGGATCTTTAAGTATCCAGGCGCCCGCTTTATCGATAGACTACCTGGCCTGCCACCAATCTGCGAGGAAGTGCTGGGCACTTTAATGTAATTCCCAGTGGTGACTGTCAAGGTAGCACCATTGTCATGATCATAAAGTATAGCACTCTATGAGATAAAAAATGCCAAGTGCTCATTATGCTATTTCGTGCTTAGAACGCAGAAGTTTTTCTCGAATTTCGCGAGGATTGCTGTTGACTCAGCAGCGGAAATTACATTTGTTGAACCTCCATTCATATGAAACTCAACCACATCATTCATGACGATGACCGTTTTTTTATGTTCTTCAAGCAGCACTTGAGCTCGAATGACAAAATCCTCTCGTTATCTGTTGAACAACACAGATCTTGTACACACAAAATTTCAACATCATGAGTCTGAACGCAGTATTTTAAGTTCTTGGGCCTACAGTCTGATAAGGATGTGCATGCAGTAACACCGTTAGCACATGTCCTGGAGCACCTCACCTGGATCAATGCCTTAGATAGCGTAAGGTAAATTCAGTAGGGGATGGTCGTGGAGCCCAGACTCAAGGGCTACAACTCCATTTTTTGTGCTATATATTGCTAGCCGACAAACCCAGCATTGTCCGGGTATTCGTTAGCCATTTTTCTATTAGAAACGAAAACAAAAAATGAGCTGTGTTTGCTTTTCGCAGTTGAAAGCTTCCAAAACAGCTGCCAGGTGTCAGGAATTTCCTGACGTTGACTCGACTGTAGGGGCGTCTTAGTAATAAAGAATAAATGTATTAAAACTTCATGCATCATGCGAACTTTTTTCACATATCTCACTGTTCATGACGTCATATTTCCTTATCAATTTTTCATACAATGATATAATTCTGTAGGTAAATTCAACAGCATATGTGGATACTGTCTGCAAAATGTGTTACGAATAGAGTAAGCAGCAAAGAAGTAATTAATTTAAACGTCATGCACCATGCGGCAGTTTTTTATGCATCTCAGCGTTTGTGACGTCATATCTATTGAACTATGTGTGGCACCGTGATATAATTTTATAGGTCATATTTGGATACTGCATACGAAATTTATTGCGAATATTGTTAGTAGTACAGAAATAACCTAATGAATTTAATCGTTATGCATGATGCTGCAATTTTTCATGCATCTCATTACTTATGACGTCATATTCTACTAACTATGATAGCCAGGTGATTCTTACCCTCATAGCGATTGTTCCTTGACAGTAAGGGATACGCGTACCAAGGTTGGTTGAAATCGGTTCAGTGGTTTAGGAGGAGATGTGGAACATACACACATATACACTCACATAAATCCATTTTATGTATTTTATATATATATATATATCTCGTATGTATTGATAACGTATGACTTACAGAATTATAGTTTACAAGTACATACGTTAAACAGATACAAGGTAAGGTAATATGAAACAGTAAGAGGATTGTAATGAAAGCTAATCATCCATAATATGGCCCATTGTTTGCTCCGATGCTCCACAGTCCCACTGATCGTCATCGATAATTCTCAATTTATGTAGTGTCTTTGCTCAATTTTTTGTGCAAATGCAGTGCAGAGCTCCAGTAGACTACCGGTAATAATCATCTGAAGATGGCTGCCTGTTTGTTACACTAAATATCGTGGTAAGAAGACATAACTCGGCTGTGATTCATAAATCTCATGGAATGTCTTAACCAGACCTGTCCCTGGCTAACCTTTTTTCTCTGCACCCAGCCTGGGTAAAGTGAATTCAGAATGTGCTGCAATGATTATCTAATCACTATATCACTTTGATTTGATACCCTGAAGAAACAGTCCTATCCGTGATAAAGATTTGGGAAAACGAATGAGCACAGAAATATGCCAGTTAGCCTCCAATATGAGGATGATGAAATGTTCTTCAATGGGCAAGACGGAGTATATGAGACAGCCTCAGAAGGAAGTGTGTTTAGTGGAGTAGCAGGCTGTAGTAGGCGGTGCGAGGCCGGGAGACAGATGTGGGCGCCCGAGGAGAGACTTTCCCTGGCCCTGAGTCACACCTGCCTTCCGTGCCGCTTTCGGCAGACACTTCACCCTCGGAGCAACGCGAACTGCAGACCTGTTTCACTTCAGATGCCTTTGTCCGTGGAGCAATAATGACACGTTTTCTCTTGACAGGTGCCTTCCACTCCTCCTTACGTTCTTATCGCTGCCTAAATTAAATTAGCAACACCTTGTATTAATCCTCCTGTGAAGTGATATTTCATTCGTAATTAATTACTAGAGAAACATCCCAGTGTTTTGTACATTTTTGTGTCGTTGAAACGGCTTAAAAAGGATGTAAAGGAGGGTGCATTCTTTCACCTTGTTCGGCCTTTACCGTGAAAATGCTATGGAGGAATTAAAAGAAGTGGAATTAAGATCAGAGTGAAAGGATATCAGTAATAAGGTTAGTTCAAAGCGTTTCTATCCTCTGTTAAACTGAAGATTCACACAGGATATGATTTGAGAGTAAAACGAGGGAAAATTACTGAAAATCAGTAGAGATGAAGTTGTGTGTTGTATGTTAAGCGGGGACTTAGAAACGACGGAGAGGCTCCGTCCCCGCCGCAACCGCAATGGTCCACAACCCCATGACGACTGCTGAAGTCCACTTCACCCCTCTGCCGCCCCACACCGAACCCTGGGTTATTGTGCGGTTCGGCCTTCGGTGCCCGCCCCCCCCACCCCCCCCCCCCCCCACCCCCAGGGAACGTCTCACACCAGACGAGTGTAACCCATATGTTTGCGTGGTAGAATAACGGTGGTGTACGCGTACGTGGAGAATGCACAGCAATCGCCGACATAGTGTAGCTGAGGCGGAATGAGGGGAACCAGCCCGCATTCGCCGAGGCAGATGGAAAACCGCCTAAAAACCATCCACAGACTGGCCTGCTCACCGGACCTCGATGCAAGTCCGCCGGGAGGATTCGTGCCGGGGACCAGGCGCTCTTTCCCAATCCGGAAAGCCGTGCGTTAGACCGTTCGGCTAACCGGGCGGGCGAGAGATGAAGTTAGTAACAAACTTGAAGTGGAAATTGGAGGTAGTGTCATGGGCGAGGTGAAGAATTGTCTCAAAAGTCAGACCGTGCATAGCGGGAAGCAAGGAGGATATAAGATGTATGCCAACTTTCGAGCTTACATCTATTAAACTCAAAAATTATTCCATATTCCAATTTGTCAGTTGCTTGCTCCTTCCCGTATTACTGTTTGGATGGTCTGTAGTGTTCACATTTCTGCAATTATTATTGAAGTAATGTATTCATGAGCCAGTAACAAAAACAGTTTCTCAACAACTAAGCCCTGTCCGGCTCATTGTGTTTCATACAGAGTGCTCTAAAATTTCCCTTATAAACTTCCAGTACTTGTAGAGCGTACTAGTAGGCAATATTCTGAATTGGATCCCATGTCCGGAAACCTACCGTTTCCCTGCAACAGTCGTTTGCAAACGTGTTTGCTCAATGGGTATGCAACAAGGTAGTCATGGTGGGCTTTGTGTGTGTGTGTGGTGGTGGGGGGTGGGGGGGGGTGGGGAGAGGGGGGGAGGCGTGCTTTCGTCAGATCGGCCGATGTCATGTGAAGTCTATCTTACCTCGCTGACCTGGTTAGAGCCTCGTTCACGTCTCTGTGTCAGAGCAACATGGTACGTGTTTGCGGAATACAGCGACATGACCCTTTTGTACGTCGAAGCTCGCGGTAGTGGAAGAGCTGCTCGTCGCCTTCGTCAAGATCATTATCTACAACGCCCGATTCCATCGCATACCCATTTCGCCACAATTACTCAACGGCTACGAGGAAGGGTACCTTCACCGTCAGCAGGCGCGACTGTTTTGCTCCAAGGAGACGCCGCTCACCCGAGCTGGAAGAGAGCGTACTGTACCACATTGAAGAGAACCCGTCGACGAGTACACCGGTCCGCTTTCTTCGGTTATTAATGGGTGGAATTGAAAATAAGCGATGTACTGGGTCATGCCTAATACATTATCTGTAAAAGTGGTCGCGCTACAGACTTGTTTTCGAATAGCTGTAGCACGGAAACGATACGATTCCGGACTTGGGTTGCCTTAAAAAAATATATGCTACCTACACAGTCCCCTCAACAAGTCCTAGAAGTTTGTAAGGGGAATTTTAAAGTACCCTGTATAAGGGACAATCAAAATTTTACACTACTGGCCATTAAAATCGCTGCACCAAGACGAAATGCAGATGATAAACGGGTATTCATTGGACTAATATATTATACTAGAACTGACATGTTATTACATTTTCACGCAATATGGGTCCATAGATCCTGAGAAATCAGTACCCAGAACAACTGCCTCTGGCCGTAATAACGGCCTTGATACGCCTGGGCATTGAATCACACAGAGCTTGGATGGCGTGTACAGGTACAGCTGCCCATGCAGCTTCAACACGATACCACAGTTCTTCAAGAGTAGTGACTGGCGTATTGTGACGAGCCAGTTGCCCGGCCGCCATTGACCAGACATTTTCAATTGGTGAGATACCTGGGGAATGTGCTGGCCAGGGCAGCAGTCGAACATTTTCTGTATCCAGAAAGGACCGTACAGGACCTGCAACACGCGGTCGTGCATTGTCCTGCTGAAAAGTAGGGTTTCGCAGGGATCGAATGAAGGGTAGAGCCACGGGTCGTAACTCATATGAAATGTAACGTCCACTGTTCAAAGTGCCGTCAATGCGAACAAGAGGTGACCGACGCGTGTAACCAACGGCATCCCATACCATCACGCCGGGTGATACGCCAGTATGGCGATGACGAATACGCGCTTCCAATGTGCGTTCACCGCGATGTCGCCAAACACGGTTGCGACCATCATGATGCTGTAAACAGAACCTGGATTCATCCGAAAAAGTGACGTTTTGCCATTCGTGCACCCAGATTCAACGTTGAGTACACCATCGCAGCGCTCCTGTCTGTGATGCAGCGTCAAGGGTAACCGCAGCCATGGTCTCCGAGCTGATAGTCCATGCTATTGCAAACGTCGTCCAACTGTTCGCGCAGATGGTTGTTGTCTTGCAAACGTCCCCATCTGTTGACTCAGTAATCGAGACGTGGCTGCACGATCCGATAGAGCCGTGCGGATAAGATGCCTGTCATCTCGTCTGCTATTGATACGAGGCCGTTGGGATCCAGCACGGCGTTCCATATTACCCTCCTGAACCCACCGATTCCATATTCTGCTAACAGTCATTGGATCTCGACCAACGCGAGCAGCAATATCGCGATAAACCGCAATCGCAATAGGCTACAATTCGACCTTTATCAAAGTCGGAAAAGTGATGGTACGCATTTCTCCTCCTTACACGAGGCATCACAACAACGTTTCACCAGGCAACGCCAGTCAACTGCTGTTTGTGTATCAGAAATCGGTTGGAAACTTTCCTCATGTCAACACGTTGTAGGTGTCGCCACCGGCGCCAACTATGTGTGAATGCTCTGAAAAGCTAATCATTTGCATATCACAGCATCTTCTTCCCGTCGGTTAAATTTCGCGTCTGTAGCACGTCATCTTCGTGGCGTAGCAATTTTAATGGCCAGTAGTGTATGTTTGAGGGCGCGTTGCAGCAGCGTATATGCAACGTAACACGACTCGAATGCCAGTATATAAGCATCGCCGTGCAGAGAAGGGGTTAGTGTGGTATTCGTGTCTTTCCGACGTGCGTGCCATAAATGAGTCGACTATGGTGGCGTTATTGCTAAATGAGTCCAAACAGGGCGAATGTGCTGTTATTCTTTTCATGGCTCCCGAAGGACGAACACCGGTAGACATCCATCAGAGAATGGATAAAACGTATAGGGCAGCATTACTGTCGGAATCAACCGTTGTGGAATGGTGCACCAGGTTCCGCGCTGTTAGCGATTCAACACACGTCCTCGTATCGCAAATTTCTTACCTCAGAAATTACGCCAAGTGAAGTGGGATACTCTCGAGCACTCGCCCTACAGTACTGTTGTCTCCTCATGCAATTGTCAAGTCTTCGATCGGTTAAAGAAAGGCATGATTGCCTCATTGCTCTCACCGATTTTGCCTGGGTGGCATATCGATTCTGACTACACGATCTTCGAACGGAAACTTTCTGATAGCCCCTTATATTATCAGTTACACACATTAGCGTAATGATAAAGTCAGTGACCGTTTTAATAGTTTTCCGAACCCTTTATTGTGCCATGTTTATTTGAGCACTACGTGTAATGCTAGTTATAATCTCAGCCGAGAAAGCTGTTGGTCATAATGCTAAGCATCCGTGCTTAGCGGTGGTTCATTCTGTTCTTTTGCTGGTTTTCGCGAGTCCGTCCTTCCAGATCACCGCTGTTACACTTGCCATCATTGTATACAGAGGGCTATCGTGATGACACATACGACACTAACTCACTAATTCATCGCTATAAGACTGGCTGACCGTTCAGAAAGTTTAAGCGGAAAGCGACTTGGCAGTCACACCATGCTAATACAGTTATCCGAGTGTGGAAAATTTGGGAAGGAAGGAAGTGTCTGATGACGACGAGAAGAAATACGAGCTTGGATAGGACACGCATCGTGAAGGCCATCAGCCGTGTCCTTTTCAAACGAACCGTGTCTGCATCTGCTTTCAGCGATTCAGGAAAACAGAAAAAAGTCATTTGGTGCGTGCATATAAGTGGGCCTAAGGTGGTGGGGAAACAGAGACGATATTCCTTTCCAAACTGCACACCGTGTACAAGCTACTGCTCTTGGCCCTTTCTGTTGGGCGGCAGCATCCAGTTGGGTAAGGCACCTCCTAGCGAGGTGAGAAATAGGAGCAATGTAAATTAGGCCTATATCAGCTTCTGTAAAGAACAACTCTGCGCTCATCATACCAAATGTTTACAGTATATTGTGTGGATGTGGAGCTTACTACGTAGTGTAATTAAATGAACTATCTAACCCTGTTAATACCTATGGCTGCCACCTGTGTTCAAGTTGCTTGAGTAGTCAGACTTTTTTTTCTTTAGGATAAGTAGCAAGTTAAGAACATTTGCCGCTGTTCAAAACTGTTTGTTTTATCAATTAGTGAATGGTATAGCTGTGTGTTGTTCTGAGCCGTTGCTGTTTTGAATATTTTAACAATAAAATATTGGTTCACATTGTTTAGTTCGGCACTCAAAGTACCAACGTGTGTTGTATGTGGAATTGTTCAAATGTCCTGATATCTAAGTTGAAACTAAATGCGAGAAAGAAAACGAAACCGCACACTTTTGCGGCACAGCATTTTCTTTTCCATAGTAGATTTTAAAGGAAAAA
Source organism: Schistocerca piceifrons (assembly GCF_021461385.2). Taxonomy (NCBI): domain Eukaryota; kingdom Metazoa; phylum Arthropoda; class Insecta; order Orthoptera; family Acrididae; genus Schistocerca; species Schistocerca piceifrons. The sequence goes on along the minus strand of NC_060140.1, from coordinate 274,031,663 downwards.
ATATACCCCACTGCTTAAAGAAAGGCAATGTTCGCCTGAATGATAGTAAAGTATCGTGTAGGAATTTGAAATAAAACAACCAAGAACATGGATATATTTATTTACCAGATGTAGCTAAAAATATGTAACCCATCCCCGTCTGAAAGTTTATTAATATATGACACTTTTTTGAACACCCTGTACATATAGGGTGTTCAAAAAGTCGAATACTTTGAGAGATGGTATTATTCACAGAAAGAAGAAAAATAAGTCCAATGAACATTGGTCCGAAAACGCATACTTTCCGAGATAAACTCATGATTATAGAAAGGGCTGCGCGACGTTTGGTTGCGGCTATTAGCACAGTCATTGCATTGGCTCTCCATCATGTGTCGGCAGGGTATTATAATGTCTTACTCAAAATATTCTACCTACCATAAGGTAGTTGTGTGGTTCGAGTCGTGTTGTAGGCTACTTTAGTTTTCGTCGTGTTTGTGTGCATTATTGTGCAGTGCTGTCACCTCCGGGTTTCTATCATGGTGTTTTACCTTCTTACAAACGGGGATTCACTTACGTACTTACGGTTAGTGCGCTGTTTTTACGTACAAATGGTGTAGTACATTTACATTTTCCCTCTTCCATCACGTATTAGCCTTGTCTACTCGACAAGTGAAATGGCTGATACGATATTCTGCTATGGTTTAGCAAATGGACGTAGCCTGTGAGCCCGTGCCCTCTCCCGCTGAAAAATAAACACAGCGCAGAGTGCCCTCTGAAAATCTGTTCGGCACACCTCGAAAGACGGACAGTGGAAGGCCTCTCATACAGTCCGCATGCCTGACATGGACGAGTGTTTGCTACTTTCAGTGGAAGAAACCCCTAGGGCCAGTGTGCTATTAGCAGCAGCAGAAGGCGTGTCTCATTCTTTTATCTTTGCCATACCCATATCATCCACAGCGTGTTCAGGCCCTAAGGCTACATCATCATCATGGCAGACAGCAGTTCTGTCAATGGCTGTTGCGGAAGAGTGTCGCAGATCCACAGATTTTATTTACCGATGAGGCAGGATTCACAAGAGAAGTGTTGTGAATTTCCATAACCACCATGTAAGGGTACATGTAAATCCTCAAGCAATGCAGGACAGAGGGCATCAACACCGATTCTCAATCAATGTATGAGCAGGTGTACTTGGCGCTGGAATGTGTGCTACCACAAAGGTTAAGTTTGGCACATTATCTGGACTTTCTCATTCATGTATTGCCTACCTTGCTGGAGGCTGTGCCATTGCAGCAATGAATGCAAATATGGTTCAAGCACGATGGCATACCAGCATACTTTCGTCACAAAGTGTGTGAGCATCTGACACGGACATTTCAGGACCATTGGATTGGTCAGGGGGCTGCACACCTTGGGCTGCTCGTTCCCCAGACTTCAATTCCCCCAGACTTTTGCTTCTGGGACATTTGAAAGAACTGGTCTACGCCACACCAACCAACAACGTGCAGACACAACATGGGTGCATCTTCAATGCTTGCCAACAGGTGCAACAAATACCGGATGTACATCAAAAGGTGTGGCATTCCCTACACCAGAGGGTGGAGGTGTGCATTCTTATGTGTGAGCGCCACATTGAACAGCTCCTGTAAACATGTTTTTATCGCAGAAAGTGTGCATTTCTGGACCCATGTTTGTTGGACTTAACTCAGAAAGTATGCATTTCCAGACCCACGTTTATTGGACTTACTTGTCGTGTTTCGATGAGCACTACCACCTCTCAAAGTATCTGACACTTTTTCCTGAACACGGATACGGAACAAAAATCTAATGAACTTATGTCTGAAATGCATGGTTTCCGTGCTAGAGACCGTTTATTCAATTATACTTTGTACTTTGTTACAGAGACTGCGGTCTTATATGCGATGCACCATGCAGCCACAGTTACAGTATGCATGGTTTACTAGAGGGTGGTACTGTTCCTCATATGTCATGCCCTAGTGTCCTCTCCTGCTGTAGTAATTCGTAATGTTGTGTCCAATTCACTTCTCCTGCTGACTCATACAGTAGTGGGTGTGGTATAGCGTTGTGCACAATGATTCCATATTCGACAGGAGAACTTGCCGACATGGTGTTTACTTACAGTGCGGCAAATAGCAGTGGGTGGTGGACAGCAAGATTGTATCAGGAGACATATCCCTGCCGAAAACAGCCACAGCATTCAAAGTTTGCAACAGTGTTTCACCAGCTGTGTGAGGCAGGGTCGTTTCAGGAAGCAGGAAATCATGAAGGATGTATGCGAAATGTTTGGACATCAGATTTGGAGGAAAATATAAGTAACACTATCGAAGGCGATCACCATGTCAGTACCAGGCAGCTTCCCCACCAGTACAGGATAAGCCAGACGTACATGTGGAACATTCTCCATGACAGTTGTTGCTACCCTTATTGCTTACAGCTTGTGCAGAGATTACTAGCAACAGACTTTCCAAATTGGGAGCAGTTTTGTCACTGGTTTCTTCACCAGACAACCACAATTCAGGGAGTTACGTCATCCATCCCATCCACAGAAGAGGCAAACTTTAAGTGGAGTGTTATCTACAACTGTTATAAGTCATCTGTGGGATAATATGCAGAAACCCCATGGTTTAATGACAGTGAATCATCAGCATCGGTACCTCTGGAATGTGTGGGCCTGGATAATTGACGGCAGTATTTTGGGACCAGTCTTCCTCCCACATCGCCTAACGGGCCGGAACTATAGGCATTTCTTTAAGGTGACGTTGCCTCCCCTGCTGGAAGAAGTGCCATTGATGATTCGAATGGTTATGTGGCTGCTACATGATGCTGCTACAGCCCAGTTCGCCATTAATGTCTGAACACATCACAGTCATGTCTTACCTGATTGATGAACCATACGAGGGGGTCCAGTTGCAAGGCCTGCTCATTCACCAGATATCAGCCCATGAGATTTCTGGTTATGGGGCCATCTCAAAAGTATCATATATGCAGAGCCCATTCCAAATGTGAAGATAATGGAGCAGCATATTCATGTTGTTCAGATGCAACCTGTGAGACAGAACATGCTATGGTGTGCGCACACATGCACTGAGGTACATGGAAACTATTTTCAACACATACTACAACTGTGGCTGCATGGTACAGCACTTTTTAGACCAGAGTCGCTGTGACAACGTATGACTGAATAAATGGTCTCTAGAATGGAAACAATGCATTTCTGGACATAAGTTCGTTAGACCTTTTTTGTTCTGAATCCTCTCGTAGATCAGTCCACAGTGGATATATATACACAATTTGTGCAGAATGCACTTCTGTACATGTCCTGTGAATATGACTGTCACATCCCTAGTTATGCAAGGTGTTCTGTGTTCTGTTTTTTCTGAACATTGGTATATGTACATATATCTACGTATATATTATCAGGACCAATGGGGGAATCTGTGCCTACCAGCCAACAGGACACATGTTGAACTGAGGCGGTTGAAAAAATGTATATATATATATATATACATGTTTCAATTGCCTCGGCTCAACATGTGTCCTGTTGCCTGGTAGGCACAGGTCCCCCATTGGCCCTGATAATTTGTTCCATGTGTGATGGCACTCGTAAAAGCCCCGAACGGCGTCCTGTGGTATAGCCAACCATGTTGCATTCACCTGGTTTCAAAGTTCATTTATGGTGGTTGGCATTGTGCAACAGTGCTGCACCCGTCGTTTCACTGTATCCCATACATTTTCGGTTGTCTTGCTGAAAAATGGCATCTGGGGTGTTGTGCAGAAAGGGTATGGTTATGGGTCACAGGATGCCATTTACGCAGGTCACACTGGTCACAGTGCCCTGGATGTGCTCCACCTGTGATCTGTGGTTGTACCCGATAGTACCCCACACTATAAGGCCTTACGTTGTCGCTGTATGTCTTGTGTGAATGAAATCACTGTGATGCTGCTCTCCCTTTCCGTGGAGAAACAAAGTATGCCCATCATTTTCAAACGCACAGAACCTGTATTTGGCCCAAAACACTATCTGATGCCATTCCTGTTCCCATTGAGGTCGTCCCATACACCATTGCCGTCTAGCATGTTTCTGCATATTCGTCAAAGGTAGGCAGAGAAGTGGATGACCCGCATGTAACCCATGCCATAATAAACGGCGACGGACTGATATCCCTGATAGTGTAGGATGTGTTCCACTGTTGCTCCAGAGCCGAAGAGGACGCCGATCTGTTCTGCAATGCCATACGGATGAAGTATCAATCTTCTCGGCCGGGTGGGGGGGGGGGGGGGGGCAGCGGGGGCGGCGGGGCGCGGGGGAAGGGGGCGTGTCTGGGTAGTGCGATCTGACCCATCCTCATCGTATTTACGTCCTTCCGTGAATCATTCTGCACACCCGTTGCATTGCCGAAACACTTCGTCCCATGCAAGCAGCAATTTTCTGGATGGCTGCATCACATTCTCTCATGCCTCTTTCAAAGTCACTGATCTGACGGTACAGTTCGCACATACGTCTGCGAGGCTCCCTGCGTGTCTGCTCAAGTCGCACTGATCCATTACCCTCGGTTTATGGAGACAACGAGAGCCGCAGGCACATTTCACCGTTAGGTGGCGTTGCGCAGCGATATCGATGTTGGCCTTGAACCCCCCGGCCGACGTGGTTCAGATGCTTATCATTTCTGTAAAACATACTAATATAGTACATGTCCTGTGAATATGAACGTTCAAGGTGCTCAGTTTTTTCTGAACTTGAGTGCATGTGTTTGTGTGCGTGGTAGTATAGATGTGAATATGCCCTGGAATAGCATGAGAGCACGTTACCGTTCTACATCTGCCGTAGTAACCACTATTCAGTTTTATGATTATAATCTTTATTATTTACTTGTCATTTTTTGTGTTTGAAAACAGTCTCTGAGGAATATTGGGACTGTATTACATTTCATGCTTACAGACGACGCCACAGTCTCACGTTACTAGCGCATCCGCAGTTTGCAGCATACTCAGAACTTTAGAACCGCACACTTGGCACAGTCGACTGATCATTGGGTCACTGACCCACTACGACGTAGTCGGCGGCAGAATTACTCGCAGGCACGTGACACGTGCTCTCCGCGAATAGTCGGTTTTTACCAGTGAGCGACTTGTGTGAAACGCGACAGGACACATGACCGTAGAGGAACGTCACGTGAACCAATCAACGCGAAACCACCTTGATATAAACCTGCCGTCTTCGCAGTGTTCTACGACTCTGTTGTTGGTATTGCTTGTTGTGTTTGTGCTTGTCTTGCTGGTAATATATGTAGTGTTGGCAGAAGAGCCAGCACTGTGTTTCTAGAGGAGGCCGAAATGCACGCGTTTAATTACACGCTGACTGGCGTGAGGTCTGGAACAGGACAATATCTTGAGAATTGCAAATAAAGTCCGTAGATGATGTAATACTTAACTTTAATCCACAATTGTAGAACATCTCTCTTGATGATACATGCTTCATATAATAAACATCAATTGAATACGGCGCCTTGCTAGGTCGTAGCAAATGTAGCTGAAGGCTATGCTAACTATCGTCTCGGCAAATGAGAGCGTATTGGTCAGTGTAGCGTCGCTAGCAAAGTCGGCTGTACAACTGGGGCGAGTGCTAGGAAGTCTCTCTAGACCTGCCGTGTGGTGGCGCTCGGTCTGCTAACACTGACAGTGGCGACACGCGGGTCCGCCGTATACTAACGGACCGCGGCCGATTTAAAGGCTACCACCTAGCAAGCAAGTGTGGTGTCTGGCGGTGACACCACAATATATGTTCACCATTACTCACTGCCAGTGAATCCGAGGGGAAGCGATTCTTAACAGTTCCCATTGTCATTGCCTCATCTGTATTACCAAATGGCTAAAAGAATTGCCTAATCTCACTTACAAGTGATCTGCTTAACAGATTGAAGGAGCAATGAAAATTTTAATCTAAACGTTTCGCATAATCATTGACCGAGTTTAAATATTTAAAGTGTTACAATCTGCTCTTTAGCGGGTACATTCTGATGTCATAGCCTTAACACAGTAAGTCAAGTATCAGGTCACCCGCGTATAGTTTTAAATAATGACAGTATTTGGAATAAATGTTGTCATTGGGTAAAGGTGGTTGTGGGAATGAAGAGTAAACATCTTGAAAAATGAACCGAACTACGTGAAATGATAATCATGAATTTATGATACAACCTTTCATATACATTTCCATGTGTCCAAAAATTTCTTTTGTATTCGGAATGTTTGTTCTTGCTTGTACTACGGGCACAGATCCGGGACAGTCAGTAGGACCGCATAACCTATAATTTGAACTCAACAACCATTCTCAGTTACAGTAAGGATATTAGACCGTGATAGATAAATTACACTTCAATTGACAATGACGAAAATGTTTGTGGTTTCGGAAAGTAAATTCGTCTAGAAGGGCAACTTTCAAGGTGGGCGGAGATACCGGATTACAGCAATGCTCACGGTTAGTACCCATGACAATACTGTACACAAATTATCCCGTTAACTATTTTAAAGCAAATAAAATGATGTTTAAGAGATTCTCTTATTAGTGTGCAATAAGTTAGCTTCGTAAAATGTAAGTATGAACCTGGACCTCCATGATGTCTTTTCGCCTATGATAGTTAAAAGTCTTTCGTATGTTAAAATTCTTCACAAATAGTAAATTCTAGTTCAAAATCGGTACGAAATGTTAGAATGCGGTTAGAAAACCTTGTAACGATACGTCATTCATCACTGTGCGACTAGTATGTGTTGAGAAAATGGGCGTTGACTTGAGAAATAATACATACGATGATAAAAGCTGGAAACTGTTTCTTTCTCCTTGACGCAGTGCACGCACATTACCCAGACTATATATTTATCCAGCGTGACTTTCAACAAACTTAAAACATACTTTCAAACCTTTTCCAAACATTTTCTCGCTTACAGCCCCACAGAACGATGAAAGGAAAACAGTTCATCTCTTACCAAATGTTCAAATGGCTCTGAGCACTATGGGACTTGACATCTGTGGTCATCAGTCCCCTAGAACTTAGAACTACTTAAACCTAACTAACCTAAGGACATCACACACATCCATGCCCGAGGCATGATTCGAACCTGCGACCGTAGCGGTCGCGCGGTTCCAGCCTGAAGCGCATAGAACCGCTCGGCCACAACGGCCGGCCGAATTTAATGGTTAATCTTGATTACTTATTTGAACGTCCTGTATATATTCTTATATGTATGATGATTCATGTAATCTAGAAATTGTACCTCTCAGCGTTAACAGTCTGTACGTAAAATAATAAATAACCGACGGAGCACCTACATGCAAGTAGAATTTTCATTCGCTAACAGTGAGCACTTGGCAAGCTTACTCCAACTTGTGCTTCTAACTACCTGTTACAGGACGCGATATAGCAACCTGCGAGGACATTGACGAGAAATCATAGTTTCCAGCTCACAGTGATATTAACATTAAATAACTCGCTACGTGAGGAACGTCTCAATACTGTCACCAGATGACATTAATATTTTTTATAAATAGTGCTGGACAGCTTCAATAAATTTAATGAAAGGCGTGTTGCAACCACCAAAAGCTACCGTAATGTATCTACAGACAACGAGTTCTTGTGAAGCGACTGTTTCTAAGTCACGAATTAACACTACATCAAGTTAAAGAAAGGTTCTTTGCAGTAAATACAAAATTCATTTTAGTAGCAAGATCTGTCATATATACGCGCTTCTGTAATCTCATACATTGATCGCCAGTCAGATTTTTGTACCTGGTGACTGATGAAAAACATAGATGCGCGTGTATATGACCGATAGCGTAACTAAAGAAGATATAAAATGAAGACTGGCAACGGCAACAAGAGCATTTCTGAAGAAGAGAAATTAACATCGAAGATAGATTTAAGTCTTAGGACGTCTTTCCTGAAGGTATTTGTCTGGAATGTAGCCACACATGGAAGTGAAACGTGGACAATAAACAGTTTAGACAAAAAGACAATAGAAACTTAATAAATGTGGTGCTTCAGAAGAATGCTGAAGGTCAGATGGGTTGATCGCGTAACTAATAAGGAGGTACTGAATAGAACTGGGGAGACAAGGAATTTGTGGCACAATCTGACCGCAATAACGGATCAGCAATTTAGTATTAGAAGGAACTGTGGGTAATACAAATCGTAGTGGGAGACCAAGAGATGAATGCAGTAAACAGATTCAGAAAATGTAGGTGCCAGTAGTTTTTCGTAGATGAAGAGGTTTGCACAAGATAGAGTAGCATGGGGAGCTGGATGAAACCAGCCTTCGGACTGAAAGCTACAACAACAACAGCTTAAATAAAACCGACTTTATATTTGGCGCCAGAGAACCTTCCTTTATCGTGACGTAGTGTTAATCCGTGACTTGAAGATGATCACTTGACCGAAACTTATTGTGTGTAAATAAATGTACATTTCAGTAGGATGACATTTATATTACATCATGACCTCAGAAGGTGGAAGAAGTATAATTCTTCAAATGTGCCAAAACGTTTTTCTGCGGTGCTGTACGGGGAATCGAACTTGCGAGAGCAGAAATATTGTCAGAGTCCCGTAAGGCCGTTCCACTGTCGGAGACTGCAGCTTCACGGGGAGTAAGCCAGACAAAGGGCCCACGCTGGGCAGAAGGACACGATCTGCGTCAGCGCTGTCCCTGTGACTCTTGACCGTAACCCAGAATGCCAGCACCTTGCGCAATGACAAAGGTGGGGAGCTAGAGGAATAAAGGCGCCATTAACTAAAGGATGGGCGAGCTGATACTGAAACTAGCCACATGCAGTAATCTAGATCTTCCCATACCGCTATATCACCAGACGGGATTCTTCGTAGGTCTTCAGTACTCGCCCTTAATTAAGGGCTATAATTAGACGCAAATATAGTTTTCAAAATAATGCGGTGGTACAGAGATATCTCCGGTATACATTTATTTACGGCAAGTATTACATAGCCAAGTAACTAAAGGCAATAGTTTCATCAATCTTCAAATAAAATAAAGGACTATGCCACACAAACGGTAAGCGTTCATTGAAGAATAAATGCTACGTAAGATCTATTGTTTTCTTTTTCATTGAAGTAATGAGGTACTACTTCTTAAATGTTTCATTTCATTGATGATGAAAGTAATTCAGCTTGGTCTACTGCAGATGATGAAGACAAATGTGAAACGTTTAACCTTGTATAACGAAAAATCTCGGTAAATAAAAGAAACTAAGTTCGTTTGGCTAGTAATAGGAATTTTTTCACCAGCGAAGTAAAGCTCTACAATATACATTATCATTAAATTACAATGAAATGAATACCCCTAGCTGCATACAGGCGTTGACATACGTCAACGGGGACAGTTGAAAATGTGTGCCCCGACCGGGACTCGAACCGGGGATCTTCTGCTTATATGACAGACGCTCTATCCATCTGAGCCACCGAGGGCAGAGAATAGTGCGACTGCAGGGACTTTTCTCTTACATGCCTCCCGTGAGACCCACATTCCCAACTTACTGTCCCGCACTATATTCATATGCCCCTGCCCATTATACTCATTACTCCCGGCTTGTTGCCGATTCCCGTAAGAATTCAGGCACTGTTTGTGCATCCGCACAGAAGAACATGGTCAAATGGCCGGTAAGCCTTATATCAGACCACTGACAATGCTTATATTCATTACATCGACTTCACAAATTGCGTATTAACAATAAAAAATAAGTTTCTACGAAAGTACATATGAGGCAACAGCTTGCAGATGTTTAGCTGATAATAAAAAGCCGGTCATTCCAAGTAAGTCAGATATGTGATCATCCGTAAGAATTTTCTGGATGGGTTGAAGTATCTCCGTCATACTCGACGGGGAAAGTTTTAAGAAAACAAAAGTAAGTCAAGCTTCGCCCTTGGGTGGTGTTGATGTTCTCGACATACAAAAACGATTTATCAGATGCAGTGAGCGGGACAGTCAGGTTATTCACCGATATTACTGCTATCTAACAGGATATTACCGTCACGTCATGATTCAGAGACAACTTAAAATGGCTTGGGTATTCCCAGTTGCTGTACTAAATGGTGAATAAATGCGAGATAACGACCACAAACAAAGAAAGCAGTTGTCTGATAACGGTGTTAGTCATCTCAAATTTTTTAACTTCTTTTCAATGCCGAGTGTTACAAAAGATAGTAAATATTTCAGAAGGTGACAGTGTAGACAGGTTCGAAAAAACTTTCCGTGCAACATGTGTTTAATTTTTATTGCTTACATAGACATGGATTGATACAGAGATAAGTTTCCATTTCGCATGGTGGCACTCCAGCTGCTATGGGTTTATTCATTGATTATCATATTGGTGTGTTTTCATAATTCAAATTTTCAACTGTGACTTCGGTTTGTAGGCCAATTCTACTGCCTCTTTTAACCTTGCTGCACGGATTTACATACGCGTAGTATGCCGATACTGTGTACGAGTAGCGGTTTTGTAGAGGAAACGGTACTACTCCTTGTAGGGAATACGGTGGACGATTTCTGTAGCGCAGAATACCAGATTCAAGAGTGTTTACTCGTGTTTTTACTAAACTGTGTTTTGCAATAAACGGCAGTAGCAGCAAGTGGAGTTCAGGTGGTTCGTCATGGGTGTAACACAATAAGCTTAGGCATCTGTAAACATAATGCCATAAAATATTAGTCGATCTGTGATTACATCATAAGGTTATTCTCGATTAAGTACGTCAACTTACGTACCCCTTTCTAGCCATTTGCGGGAAGTTTTAATTTTCTGCTTTAACATGAAGAAATCTGCGGCTTTGGCTGATTTTGATGTCGAAGACCGGCATGGCGGTGGAAGACAGAAAGTTTTCGTAGCTACTAAAACAGACGAAGACAGTCACAGGACATCATTATCGAAAGTAATTGATGCGTTAGAGCCCAGTACTGAAACACAAACGGCCACAATACAGTGATAGACACGTAAAGGTAGTTTTACATCAGGTCAGTGCTCGACCCCATGTCGCAAAACCTGTCAAAATATACATGGAAACGTTCGAATGAGAAGTCCTATGCCTCGCGCCGTATTCTCCATACGCTGCTCTCTCTGACTATTACCTTTTTGATCAGTGTCATACAGTCTGACTGACCAGCACTTCCGATCATACGAACAAGCGCAAAATTGAATCTATTCATGGATCCCTACAAAAAGAGACCCAGTTCTTCCGCCATGGGATTCGTATGCTATCCGAAAGGTGGGAGAATGAAGTGGCCAGCGATGGGCAATACTATGAATCACAATTTTTTTGTAAGTTCTTCACAATAAAACCCCGAACTTCGAGAAAAATCGGTGGAAGCAAAGTTGTAGACCTGGTATTTAATCTGAACGTGTAAATAAAGGAAGACGGAAGTAATATTAGAGTTTAACGTCCCGTCGACAGCACGGTCATTGGAGACGGAGCACAGGCTAGTATTTCGAAAGGATGGGGAAGAAAATAGGCCGTACCACTTTCAAAAAAACCATCCTGGCATTTTACTAGAGACATATAGGGAAATCACAGAAAACCTAAATGTGAATGGCTGGACAGTGATTTGTACCGTCGTCCTCCCGAATGCGGGTCCATTGTGTTAACCACTGTACATTGAGATATGACTGTCATTCTGTGTCGAACGAACTGATAAGCTTTGCTGTTCAACGACAGTAACATATACCTAATGACTTTCCCGTGGGCACGGATTGTTTCCAAGCTAAGCACTCTATCTTGTTCACGTTTTAATAAAGTGATCTAATATTTTGTGTGTTTTGTAGCATCTGCTCGGCCTCCTCCAGAAGTAAATCTAAGAATGCTGCAACGCCACTTCACAATCATTTACAGCGAATTCTGTACTTTAGAGAAAAAGATGAAGGTGTACTATTGGAATTTTGTCGTTATTTGCAAATCACCGAGTAATCCTGTTAATAATGTTTGCTGATGAAGCCGCTTTCACTCGCGACGGTATCAATAATATTCTGCCAGTGTCTGACGAAAAACCAACATGTGTTTGGGGGGACGCATTTTCAAGAACACTTGTCTGTAAATGTACGATTTCATTTGACAGACAGTCAATTGATTGGGCCTATTGCGTTACCGCATCTTCCTACAAGACCCCGTTATCTAGAGAATGAGCATCATGCACTGTAGGAAGAGATTCCTTTTGCTTGATGAGTATGTTCTTCCAGCGTGATGGGCACATTCTAGTCTTCAGGTGTCACATTATCTAAACATAACACTCCCCGGAACGTCGGATCTGCAGATATAGTCACATTTCTTGACCAAGTTTCCCCCACCTTATCCCTTTAGATTTTTGACAGTGGTGAGTCTGAAAGGCGAAGTCTGCAAAGAAAAAATCGACAAAAGAGATGAATTTATCACATTACGAATAGTGCTGCCCCATGAAAGATCGTCAAGATAACCTCAGAAGGGCGACACCTGGTATTGTAAAGAGAATTCGAAAGTGGATATAAGTTGGAAGTGGAGTAACTGAAATTCGATTTTGAACGTAACAGTTTTCCTTTGCTGAACACCTTCTGTGCGCATTTGTTTGTCTGTGACCGATAACAATTAGACGCATTTCATATGGAACGTTTGTGTATACTACCATCTTCCAAAATACGTACTACAGTGTTCAAAAGAATTGGATGAACACATGTATCAACATCCTGTATGTTAAATGTGTTCTGGTACAGGTGGTACCTGTGGTCTCATTGCACGGCTTGAGATCTGCGTTTTCAATGCAGGTAACAAATAAAATCATTTGTCGTATATTGACTGCGTTATGAATTACTGTGTCAGATGAACTTAAGAAGGAAGTGAGTACCGGTGCCCATTGTTTTCTAGTAAGGTACACAGATAGCCCGCCCGGTTAAAATGGTTCGAATGACTCTGAGCACTATGGGACTTCACTTCTGAGGTCATCAGTCTCCTATAACTTAGAATTACTTAAACCTAACTAACCTAAGAACATCACACACATCAATGCCCGAGGCAGGATTCGAACCCGCGACCGTAGCGATCGCGCGGTTCCAGACTGTAGCGCCTAGAACCGCTCGGCCACCCTGGCCGGCACCCGGCCGGTTAGCCGTGCGGTCTAACACACAGCTTTCTGGACTGGGAAGGAGCGCATGGTCCCCGGCACGAATCCGCCCGGCGGACTTGTATCGAGGTCCGGTGAGCCGGCCCGTCTGTGGATAGTTTTTAGGCGGTTTTCCATCTGCCTCGGCGATTGCAGGCTAGTCACCCTTATTCCGCCTCAGCTACACTATGTCGGCGATTTCTGCGCAAGCAAGTTCTCCACGTACCCGTACACCATCATTACTCTACCATGCAATCAAGGTGGTTACCCTCGTCTGGTTGAAACGTTCCCTGGGGGGTCCACCGGGGGCCGAACCGCACAGTAAAGATCAACATCTGGCCGTCTCAGCGTTGCGGCGTCGTACCAATACCACCAGAACCCTTAAGACGAACTCAGAAGGGCCACTGGAGCCGCTGTGCCCGATCAAACTGTAATGAACAGGTTACGAGTAAAGACATTATAACCCAGACGTCCTATTCATGTAACCCGCTTAACACGGCAACATCCTGCAGCTCATCTTCAGTTCTACCGTTCCCACGTCATCTAGAAACTCCGTCGCTGGCGAAACATGTTATTCACAGACGAGTCCAGATGTTGTCGAGGAAATCGACAGATTTCCAAAGTTCTGTTATGTCGTAGGGAGGCTTCGGTGTTGACAGCCATACGGGGCTTGTCGTCCACAGTCGCCTTACCGCCAGGCAGTACGTCGAACAGTTTCTGTTGAGCCGTGTGTTGAATCCTGCATCCGGTGGTGGCCGCGAATTCCTTCTAATGCCCGACGCTGAGATCCGCCCTAAGCCCTCACCGCACGTATGTAGGACATGCATTACAGACGTGTTTGAGGTCGTCCTGTTCCGCCACAGACTCTCCAAGAACTCTCATAGACTCTTGCTGAAGAATGGGTATGGATGCCACAGAGAGACCGACATATGGAGTATGCTATGTATGTGTCAGGGAATTATAAACGCTCACCGAGGGTACACACGTTACTGAAGCACTCAGCGTCCAATGAAAGGCACCCAGGATGGCAGGATGAATGTTTCCACTCTGTTTTCGACACCTGTTGAACGTATGAGTTTTTTATGCAAACGATCGAGGATGTAATGATGTTTTGCTATGTATTTAATTTGCGAAAGATAAAGGTATAATTTGGTAACATACCCAGTCTTCAGTTATTGCTCGTTGGAGCAAGGATGACGCCCAAAGTCATGTTCCCCTAATTCTTTTGAGCAGTGTATTTCTCCTGAAAACCCCTATATTTAGGGGAATATGAAGAAGTGATGTGGAGTTGGCACGTAAAATAAGTAACAGGGAAGGCGGATGTAATAGATTTGTTGTAAGTGTTCTGTGCAGTGCAAGAAGCGTAATGGTAAGGCCAGACAAGAGACTCAAGGCCGTAGGGCGATCAGTTCTAGAACTCTGCTCTAGCATTTCGTGACTCCGTATCAGATAGTCATGAAAGCAGGCATGGAACGATTTCAAAGGCGTTACGTAGGTAGTAGGTCGGTGGAGCCTTTGTGAATTGGTAGGAGAACTTAAATAGAAGTGTTTGGGGAATCGCAGCGGTCTTCCTCGAGCAGCTGTCTTGAGTTCTCAGAATCTTTGGTAGCCGCTTACTCAGAGCTTAACTAATTTTCCTACGGTAAATAGGCAGACAGGATAGGACAGGAAGTGGCTTATAGCAGTGTGAAGTACCCGCCAAAATATACGAGAGTTGCCCAGAAAGTAATGCACCACTTTTTTTTCTTCAACAATTCTTTATTGAACATAATGAGAATTTCGCACACGAAAGAATGGTATTTTATCTACACACCCTATTTCTCCACGTAATCTCCATCCCGTTCTATGGCCTTTATCCAGCGGGAAAAAAGGGTGTGTATGCTCAGCCGGTACCAATTCTTGTCCTGGTGGCGGAGCCAGTACTTCACTCTTTAAATCCCTTTGCTGATTGACAAATGCAGCGCCAATTGCTGACCGTAATGCGTGTGTTCTCGCGCATGACAACATCAGCTCGCTGCAACATGTCAGGTGCGACAGCCGTGGACGATCTCCCCGACCTCTGCAAATCGTGGAGCTCCGCCGAGCCGCTTTCTAATGACCTCACCCTCCTTGCCCAGCGACTAACTGTACTTCTGTCGACAGCAAATTCTCCATAGGCTTTGCACAAGCGTTTGTGAATATTCCCCACAGTTTCTGTCTCTGCAGTGAGAAATTCAATTACGGCACGTTTCTTATCACCTACAGACGCCATTTTAAAACTGTCCTGCAGCTGTGCTATCCGCCGGAAGTGACGGAAACTTAGCGCGCTCACTCAGGAGAATCCAATAATACATACGTAACGTTTCGCATTCGTAGCATTGTTTTCGGCTGAGGGAAAAAATGCGGTTCAATACTTTCTGGGCAACCCTCGGTAAGCTTTTATGATTGCATATTGGAAACCTGCACCATTTACTTTTTTTTTTCATTCTTAGCGCAACGCGGTTCGACAATTTATTCTCATTTTCAAGTGCATTTGCTTACAGAAATGTTTTTTATGACGTTTGCAAGTGTGATTTTTTTGCCTCTCTTGCAATTTTGTTGTCTTTGGAGGATATACTGCAATCGGAAAATCGGACAAAATGAATCTCGGAATGTTTTTTGTACGTTAATCTTCTGCGATGGTATTTTCGTTCGTCTGCTTACAGGTACTGTGCCTCCTCCATTGCACACACCCAACTCATCACTTACACTGTTCCTTTTTGTACACAAAACATGCTACAAAGATATTATGACTATGATTTCAAAAAAAGTTATACACTCTCCGAGGTGTTACATTTCTTGTGGATCACAGTATATCGCATATAAAGTTGTGACGTATGAAATTTATGTTGCCATTCACAATTGAATTATTATCGAATACCTTTTTTAATTACTACAGTTATTAGATGGAGGAGAAACATTTGAAAAATTAACTGGTTTACTATATTATCACATAAGCGAAGGTGTAATTAGATGAATGACGAACATCACTTAACAAAGGTTTATTCGGCCCTTGCACATACGAGTGCGCGGAGCGAACTGCCTCCGACCAGAACACATGCAGTATACAGGGTGTCACAAAATGGTACGGTCAAACTTCCAGGAAACATTTCTCACACACAAATATAGAAAAGATGTTATGTGGACATGTGTCCGGAAACGCTTAATTTCCATGTTAGAGCTCATTTTAGTTTCCTCAGTATGTACTGTACTTCCTCGATTCACCGCCAGTTGGCCCAATTGAAGGAAGGTAATGTTGACTTCGGTGCTTGTGTTGACATGCGACTCATTGCTCTACAGTACTAGCATCAAGCACATCAGTACGTAGCATCAACAGGTTAGTGTTCATCACGAACGTGGTTTTGCTGTCAGTGCAATGTTTACAAATGCGAAGCTGGCAGATGCCCATTTGATGTGTGGATTAGCACGGGGCAATAGTCGTGGCGCGGTACGTTTGTATCGAGACAGATTTCCAGAACGAAGGTGTCCCGACAGGAAGACGTTCGAAGCAATTGATCGGCGTCTTAGGGAGCACGGAACATTCCAGCCTATGCCTCGCGACTGGGGAAGACCTAGAACGACGAGAACACCTGCAATGGACGAGGCAATTCTTCGTGCAGTTGACAATAACCCTAATGTCAGCGCCAGAGAAGTTGCTGCTGTACAAGGTAACGTTGACCACGTCACTGTATGGAGAGTGCTACGGGAAAACCAGTTGTTTCCGTACCATGTACAGCGTGTGCAGGCACTATCAGCAGCTGATTGGCCTCCACGGGTACACTTCTGCGAATGGTTCACCCAACAATGTGTCGCCGGCCGTGGTGGCCTAGCGGTTCTAGGCGCTACAGTCTGGAACCGCGCGATCGCTACGGTCGCAGGTTCGAATCCTGCTTCGGGCATGGATGTTTGTGCTGTCCTTAGGTTACTTACGTTTAAGTAGTTCTAAGTTCTAGGGGACTGATAACCTCAGAAGTTAAGTCTCATAGTGCTCAGAGCAATTTGAACCATTTTGAACCAACAATGTGTCAATCCTTATTTCAGTGCAAATGTTCTATCTACGGATGAGGCTTCATTCCAAAAATGGGCCACATGTTCTTCCACCTACGCTCAATGGTGCACGTTATCGTGATTTCATACGGGATACTCTACCTGTGCTGCTAGAACATGTGCCTTTACAAGTACGACACAACATGTGGCTCATGCACGATGGAGCTCCTGCACATTTCAGTCCAAGTGTTCGTACGCTTCTCAACAACAGATTCGGTGACCGATGGATTGGTAGAGGCGGACTAATTCCGTGGCCTCCACGCTCTCCTGACCTCAACCCTCTTGACTTTCATTTATGAGGGCATTTGAAAGCTCTTGTCTACGCAACCCCGGTACCAAATGTAGAGACTCTTCGTGCTCGTATTGTGGACGGCTGTGATATAATATGCCATTCTCCAGGGCTGCATCAGCGCATCAGGGATTCCATGCGACGGAGGGTGGATGCATATATCCTCGCTAACGGAGGACATTTTGAACATTTGAAGTCACGCTGGTACGTTCTGTTGCTGTGTGTTTCCATTCCATGATTAATGTGATTTGGAGAGAAGTAATAAAATGAGCTCCAACATGGAAAGTAAACGTTTCCGGACTCGTGTCCACTTAACATATTTTCTTTCTTTGTGTGTGGGGAATGTTGTAACACCCTGTATATACAGCTACAGAACATTCCAGTACAATGATTCTTTGACATTTGTGGATCTAGAATGTACTCGAACCGAATATGGAAATTAAAACTGTACAGTCCAGGTGAGTTTTCAACTCACGACCCCGCATGTAACAGCGTAGTATCATAACCATTACACCACGGTGCTACTCAGCTTCTTCTGCGACAGTATAGTTTGTCACTGAGAATGTTTTCACCTCGCTCTTTGTGGTGTGCAGAAATTTCAGTCTTCTCCATTAAATCCGTTTTATACATATTATCCACAACAAACGTATCACCTCTGACAGTGTGACACTCTTTGTGAAACCGTAGTGTCATAATATCTTTGTAGCTTGTTGTAATCACAAAAGCAAGCGGTATAAGTGATGAGTTCAGTGTGCTTCACATTCTGTCCAATGAAGGAGGCAGAAAACAGGTAAAAATACCACGTCTAAAATTAACATATAACAAGATTCTTTTTGTGCTATTTTCCGAGTGCAGTATAGCCACAAAATGACAGCCAAATTGCAAGAGAGGCAGAAAAACCACACATGGACACCTCACAAAAATATTTATATAGCCAAATGCACTTGAAAATGACAATAAACCCTCGAAACGCGCTGCTAAGCGTGAGAAAAATAAGTAACTGGCGCAGTTTTTCGTTATACAAATCATGATTGACAACTGCAGACTTTCTTAAAACAGTGATTACGATGAACGAAAGTAAGGTAAACTTTTAATTAACATCTCGAAGACATAAAGCTGCGACCGTGAAACTATGTGGTCTGCCACCTCGATACGAGCCTAATGGAAGCGTCTGCACCCTAATCACTAAAGATTCATTGTTGCTCTGCGCCAATTCACCACAGATTTTCTTCAGCTTTGTTGTCCTTCAAATACAGGAAAGAAAGTACCGCACAGCATTTCACTTTATCGGTGGGTTTTGGCTCCTCTAACCGGAAGCTACGGTAGTCTGGCGAGCGCATTGCTGACATTTACCTCTAAACAAGCAAAAAACCAAATTACGCAACTTTAAATAGCTAAAACTTCATGACTTCACTTCGTTTCTATACGCGAGACCACTGACATTAGCTAATGCGTGAGCGAGGCGAGAATGTCTTTTACGACGGTTTCTCGTGAATACTTGACGTTTTCATGTGCCACTACGCTGCTAAAATGATGTAAAATGACCCGTGACGTGAATTAGTAGCGGTGGCTGGAGGGCAGTAATGATATACACTGACTAATCTGTGAAATGCGTCGTTAAACTAAATAGAAGACTACCTTTGCAGCCTGTGGCTGTACAGGAATGAGCAGCCCTTTGAGGCTCGCCTTCACACATTCCTTTTAAATATTTTATGACTAAAGCCCTTCTGGCCTGCTATTTATTTTATACGTGACATGCAAGTACTGTCTGTGTCTTGCATCGTTAATCAGTACTTACAGGTCGGCCGGAGTGGCCGTGCGGTTCTAGGCGCTATAGTCTGGAACCGAGCGACCGCTACGGTCGCAGGTTCGAATCCTGCCTTGGGCATGGATGTGTGTGATGTCTTTAGGTTAGTTCGGTTTAATTAGTTGTAAGTTCTAGGCGACTGACGACCTCAGAAGTTAAATTGCATAGCGCTCAGAACCATTTTTCAGTACTTACATTTTTTTATATAAAAAATTTTTCTTCCCCCAATTTTGTAATTCAAATGTCTAAATTCTGATGAAGGCACTTTTAGAAGTGTTGAAACCCGGTTAATAAGAGTAAAAAATTGTGAGCGAGGGCTCATTTGTTTCAATTTTAATTTATGAACCGTTACTAAACCAAGCAGCGATGATCAAAACATCGCGGTAAATAGAAAACTACAGTTTCACGGATACTACGAACTCTTAATGCATACTCGCCGTTTAAATAATGCGTCAACGGTATCAGTATCAGCAGTAATAAGACTACGTACGCTGAAGGTCGGTCACTTGTACGTTGCCATTATAGCTAGCGTTCACGTAGTGTCATTAACTACTTTGAGCTTTGCTCTTATGGCTGGTGCGCACGTGGTGTTACCAATTACCAAAGGAAGTTTAAGTTCCCCTTCCGTTCTCTTCTAGAGACATGTCGGTTTGAGTGAGAAACATGCTTCCATTTTCCTGTGTTTGCAGAGTACTGAACATTAACATTTCCTTTAATGATAATGCTTATCTGAACACGAGAGGCGTTCAATAAGCAATAGAACACATTTTTTTTCTGGAAGGAGGTTCGCTTTATTCAGGATTCCAATACTCCGTGTTATTACCCATGCTTTTGGCTACCAAAACCCTATTTCTCAACATATCCCCGTTCAATGCGACGGCGTTAGTCACCTTACCGGGAGAGTCTGTATGTCCGATGCCGGAGCCAACGTCTTTCTGCTCCAGTCACCTCCCCAACATCCATGCATTCCTTCCCGAGGAGTACATTCTCCATTGAGCCAAACAGGTGGGAACTGGAAGGTGAGAGATCCGGGCTGCAGGGTGAATGAGGATGAACAGTCCATTGAAGTTTTGTGAGCTCCTATCGGGTGTGCGAAGTTGTGTGAGACCTTGCGTTGTCATGGAGAAGGCGACGAACACTCTGCGATGTTTCTTCAATTTCCTGAGAGTAACAAAATACATTTCTGTGATCATAGTTGCACCATCAGGAAGGACATCAAACAGAATAACCCCTTCAGAGACTCAGAAGACCGTCGCCATTACTTTACCGGCTGAGACTGCGGCTTTGGATTTTTTCTTCGGAGGAGAGGTGGTGTGGCGCTACCCTATGGATAGCCGTTTTGTTTCCTGTCAGAAGAGATTAACCCATGTTTTATCGCCTGTGGCGATGTCCGACAAAAAAATTGTCACTACCAGCCTGGTAACGTGCAATCAGTCCTGTACAGATGGTCCTCCGTTGCACTGGATAATCTCTTAGGCGACAGGGAAACCAACCGGCACACACCTTTAGGTACCCCAACTGGTGGACGACTGTGTCAGCACTACCAGCAGGGGCGTTCAGTTGTAAAGCGAAGTGTTTGACTGAGGTCGGTCGCTCACCACGAAAGAGAGCGCCCGCATGTTCCAACATTGCAGGAGACAGATGTGTACGGCCGGCTGGCACGTTGGAGACCGCTCACGTTTACGCGACCTTTTTGCGACGACAGATACCTCGCCCAACGACCCACCGTGCTTTTGTTCACTGCGACATTTCCGCAGATATTCTACAAGCGCCTTTGATTATCTACGATGATCTGGTTTTCCGCCAAAAGAAACTCACAAGGGACCCTCCCCATCGCACCCTCCTCAGATTTAGTTATAAGTTGGCACAGTGGATAGGCCTTGAAAAGTTGAAAACACATCAATCGAGAAAACAGTAGGAAGTTGTGTGGAACTATGAAAAAAATAAGCAAAATATACAAACTGAGTAGTCCATGCGCAAGACAGGCAACATCAAGGATAGTATAGGCAGAGGAGCACCGTGGTCCCGTGGTTAGCGTGAGCAACTGCGGAACGAAAGGTTTTTGGTTCAAGTCTTCCCTCGAGTGAGAAGTTAATTTTTTTTATTTTCAGACAATTATCAAAGTTCAAGCACTGACACATAATCAACTACGCTCTCCAAAATTCCAGACATGTTCAGATTTGCGTGGACATATGCAGGATTTGACAGTCTACACACGGAAAAATTTGAAAACGTTAAAAACATGTTTTGACAGAGCACAGGGAAAACTGTGCGACTGTGAAACTGTTCGATTCATTTGTTGCAGTTTATGTGACAAACTCTAATGTTTTCATCACTTTTTTGGGAGTGATTATCACATCCACGAGAAAACCTAAATCGGACAAGGTAGAAGAATCTTTTTACCCATTCGCCAAGTGTACAAGTTAGATGGGTCGACAACATATTCCTGTCATGTGACGCACATGTCGTCACCAGTGTCGTATAGAATATAACAGACGTGTTTTCGTGTGGAGGAATCGGTTGACCTACGACCTTTCGATCAAATGTTTTCGGTTCCCATTGGAGAGGCACATCCTTTCGTCTACTAATCGCACAGTTTTGCGGTGCGGTCGCAAAACACACACACTAAACTTATTACAGTGAACAGAGACGTCACTGAACGAACGACAGATCATAACTTTGCGAAAATAAAGAAAGTAAAATTTACAGTCGAGGGAAGACTTGAACCAAGCACCTCTCAATCCGCAACTGCTCACGTTAACCACGGGACCACGGTGCTCCTCTGCTTATTTTGATGCTTTATTGATGTTGCATATGTTGCGCATGGACTACAAAGTTTGTATATTTTGCTTATTTTTTTCATAGTTCCACACAACTTCTTCCTGTTTTCTCGATTGATGTGTGTTCAGTTTTTCAAGGCCTATCCACTGTGCCAACTTATAACTAAATCTGAGGGGGGTGCGATGGGGAGGTTCCCTTGTCAGTGACAGTTCTCTGCTTGGAAAGCACATCCGTTACAGACGCCATTTTGAAGGCTACGTGTCATGCCGTCACCTATCGTAATTTCATGAAGCTACAGGGGCTGAAGTGGGAATATTCCACGATGCTCCATGAAAGCTCTGCATTTCTTCGAGCGAACTAGTCGAGAAAAATTGTTTTGCCTTACTTATTGAAAGCTCCTCGTATAACACGTGAACTTTGAGTGGAGCAATTCACTCCACCCTAAAAACAGATATTGCAGGTAATCCAGTCCCACGAATTGTATCGAAATGAAATGATCGTACGGCATTGTTGGCCGGGAGACCCCATGCGGGATGTTCGGCCGCCGAAATTGCAAGTCCTTTTGAGCTGTCGCCACGTCGGCGACTTGCGAGTCAATGATGATGAAAGACACACAACACCCAGTTATCTCGAGGTAGAAAAAATCCCTGACCCCGCCGGGAATCGAACCCGGGACCCCGTGCGCGGGAAGCGAGAAAGCTACCGCAAAACCACGAATTGTATTAAGGTTGAGGATCCCGGGTTGTCACTGCTGAAGCCACTGCTCTTGCTGTAGACTTTGATGCTACCTAGGAAACAAACAATATTTATTTTGTAAAGCATAGTAGTTTATAAAACTCTAAAAATTGATAAATTTATTCGATTATTCAGTTATTTCGAATCTTACCTATTTTTTCAGAACTACATATTCAAACTGACAGTTGTGACAGCACAACCCGAGCCACCGAAAGCCAGCACAAATTGTCAGAATAGAAATGAGGGTGGCATTCCCCACTGTCTTCCTGTACGAACTTTTAGAGATATTCATTTCATCAGAACACCTCTCTACTTCTCCATTTGACCAAGGCAACACTAGAAGATCTTGGCCAAACTGCAAAGTTCACTAAAAGGGTTTTGTTTACCTGCTTCCTCATATTTTCGTACTTCAGACCAAAATCCAACCGTGTCCATTACATTCTCCTATTCCACAAAGTTGATTTTCTGCCAGTGGAGTTCTACGTCACGCAGTATGGTCAGACTCATACATATTTCCAAAGCTAATGAAGGGATATTGCCTTTTACTCTTGTGTTATTGATGATATCCTGCGCAGCGTTTCAACACTTTTTGGGAGCAGGGACGGATTAACGAAGTCTTGTGGGTGGAGGTGCTTGCCTAGAAGAGAAAGAAGAGGGGCGGATTAATGAAGTCCTGGGGGTGGAGGTGGTTGCCTACAAGAGAAAGAAGACACAGGGGTCCCCTCCTTGAAATTTAATGGAAGAAACCTGGAAAAACTACTGTTTTAATCTGTTTTCGTACTTAAAAATATCAAACAAATGTAAAAACGTGTTTTATTTTAGACAAAAAAGTTTTAAATTTCTTGAAATGTGTAGCATTCATAACGTTTTTCTGAGTAACATCTGTTATATAATTGTTAACACACAGCAACAAGGTCATAAGCCTTTTGTTAACACAGAGTCGATAAGCAAAATAAAAGCAAATAAACTGAAATTAGATAAAATACTTTTAAAACTATAGTTCTTAATTTATTGACAGTAATGTTTTTGCCAGTTTAGTTTATAAATATATATACACTTACATTTTGAACATTATAATTGTAAAGCGTGCTGCTGCGGCAGATCGGGAAGTCTTGCTAAAATTTGGCGCTCATAGTTCGATCAGGAAGGGGGTACAAGTCACTGGTACAGATAGTACATTCTCTCGGGCACACAAAGTAAGGTGCCTTGGGGAATACTGAATTAAATGACTAAATCCACTGATCAAGACTCTAAATTCGCATAATTAACTTTGGTACTGATTCCAAAAATTACCATTCGATTTTAATTTATTTTCGACTCTCGGATGGAGCGATCGTCCCCTCCGCCCCTCCCCCTCCTCCCCCCTTAATCAGCACTTGTTCTGGAGACGGTACTGGAGCCCACTGACAACTCATACAGTAAATTCCATGCAAATTTCCCAAATCCCATTACAGTACCCAGTCATTCTACCGACGTTACGCAAAATTCTTACTTGCTTTTCAAAAGCTTGGAATGAAGAAAATTCTTAACATTTACATGTTTTCTTGACACCCTTTTAAATTTATCATTTGAACAATTTTATGATTAAAACAGCGAGATCTTGCAGCAGCTTGGTGGGGTCGGAAGATCTAGGCTGGAGCGCCTTATTAACTACGTTGCCCTCTCGCAGAACTGGTTATAGAAATATGAAAAACAATTTGTTGCTGTTGTCTTTATACATTTCATTTCTCACTCACTTAGGCTTCCCTAGAGCACTCTGTTAGAGCCTCCCAGTAATTAAGTACACGTTCATATAAGAGTTCAGTTCAGATCCATCGTGTTCCGCGATTTGTTGTATCTTCAAGGGATTCTCATCATAAACTGTTTATACAGACCATTGTAGGCCTCCTGCCTTATTGAGTGGCGGTGAATCAACTGTGGGTTTCTGAAGAAACGTTCCAAGTGGGTTGCTAATTCTCCTTTACAAGAATGGGGAAGGGTCAACTGGATGGTGTGACACGAACACCGTATGATAAGGTGTGGAATTTCTCGCTTGAGGAGAGCATAAACTCGGTTGTCTTTGCCGCCCGTAACAGATGCGTTATCTGCGCTCATACCGAGCATTTCCTGCAAATCCAGTTCAAAGTCAGCTAATATAGCTTTCAAACGGTCAACAACTGTTTTTGGATCACCTGCGTCAATCTCTAACAATGTCAACAACATCTGAAACTACACACCCTTTCTTTCCTGAGAAGTACAAAATACAAACACCCACCTGTTCCGTAAAAGTAATGACGTTGCGCGCGTAAACACAAGTGCGCTATAGGAAATAAGTGTGTATACATTACATTTTTTTATCAATTCACTGCACTTCGTGCAATGTACTTTCATATCACTTATTGGGAAACACCATTTGCTTTGTTGGCTGTGATGATCAATACACTATATAAGAGCACAATCCATGCTGACAAATAAAGTTATTCCATCCTCGACTCAAGTTATTGTGACTGATGGAATTTAAGGCTCAAAATTCTATTTACGCTGTCTAGCACAAGAAAATGGTTTAGCTGCTTTCCCATGTTTCCGACGTTTAGAATGATCTCCGATCCGTAATACTTGCGGTTAAAATGGCCGTGAAAAAATCTATATCGCACCATTATTTTAACTGTCGGCATCTTTTAACAATTCTTCTCTAAATCGTTGCATATATTGAGGTTTCTCCGACATCTTTAACAAAGCATACGCGCATCTAAGAAAACTGACTTCTTATTCAAACTGAAAAGAGTTAAATAAAAGCACTAGAAAACGACAGACTGCTGGCAGTGTACTGCAGGCGGTATTGTAGCAAGTGCGACTGTTTATTCAAGCACTCCACTCTGGCCCCGCTGCAGTCTGTTATTGGCTGAGACGTCACGCAGTAGCCGGCCGGGGTGGCCGAGCGGTTCTAGGCGCTACAGTCTGGAACCGCGCAACCGCTACGGTCGCAGGTTCGAATCCTGCCTCGGGCATGGATGTGTGCAATGTCCTTAGGTTAGTTAGGTTTAAGTAGTTCTAAGTTAGGGGACTGATGACCTCAGAAATTAAGTCCCATAGTGCTCAGAGCCATTTGAACCGTTTTTAAACGTCACGCAGTAGACAACAATAATCGGAACACTGATTATTAAACACTGTATTAAGCTATCTGTTCTAAAAGTCCTTGCAAAATATTAATTCCATTATTAACTAAATGGAATTTCTCGTTTGAACGTTACTACACTAAAAATAGACAAAATAAAAAAATACCAACTCACGACGAAGGAATGATCCAAATGGCACGGAAATCGCCATGTGTGATGTACATTTACGGACAAACAAATGATTAAAATGTGAGAAAAATTGAATGATCCATTCAAGAGAAAGAGCTTCACAAATTGAGAGAGTAAATAACGGGTTAGTCCACCGCTGGCCCTTATGCAGGAAGTTATTCGATTTGGCAGTGATTAACACAATTGTCGGGTCTCCTCTTGAGGGACATCGTGCCAAATTCTGTCCAAATGGTGCGTTAGATCGTGAAAATTCCGAGCTGGTTGGAGGGTCCTGGCCACAACTCTCTAAACGCTGTCAGTGGGGGAGTTTCGTTGACCTCGCTGGGTTTGGTAAGCACGAAGGGTCTCGCGTGTGCGGGAGGCCATTTTCTTGCTGAAATGTAAGCCCAGGATGGCGTGCCGTGAACGGCAACAAAACGGGGCGTAGAGTATCGTCGACGAACCGCTATGCTGTGAGAGTGCCGCGGATGACAACCAAAGAGGTCCTGCTATGAAAAGAAATGGTACCCCACACCATCTGTCCTGGTTGTCGGGCCGTATGGCGGGAGCAGTCAGGTTGGTATCCCACCTCTGTGCGGGGCGGCCCAAGACACGTGTTAGCTGGTCACCCGAGCTCAGTTGGAAGCAGGACTCATCACTGAAGACAAATCAACTCCAGTCAGCCCGCCGCTAGGTTTAAATAGCCACGCGCGCTCTGGTGGCAGAACAGCCACCCTCCGTGCATTCTCCGCTCCCCATTTGCTTTCCGACAGACGACACAGAGACACACAAACATGGCACCAACGTCTTTGCACAACGAGACTGTAGACGAAGACGAGATCAATAATGATATTCTTATAGAAGGAGACAAAAATTTGGACGATTATTCAGACATAAATATGAAAAATCGAAGGATGTGAAGAAATCAGTCAATAATATTTTCATGTGCTTGGCACAACTTGTGTTCAGCTGGGACACACAATCTGATGTTGGTAATATTTTTTGTTAGGGCAAGTAAAATGTGAAGTATTTCATAATGTGAAGTATTTCTGCAAAACTTCTAGCACCCATTGTAAAATACTGAAAAAATTTCTTTGGATGTTGTCGAAGTTTATGGTATATTGAGTGAAACTTTTCACTTACTAGCCTCTCACTGCAGATGGAGTGTAGCCACTCTTCTTTTATTATGAAATATTCTTTTACGTCTCATCAGTTCACAAACAACGACAGTCTCTTCAAAATCCATATCGACAAATAACGTTTGGATTTTAAAAAAAGTTTAGAGAGACCATCATTCGTGAGCGCACTTAACTTTGATGACTTGACGTGACATTGACGAAAATTTTTCTGTCACGGTGACAAAACTCACCCGTGCCACTCCAGCTCATACTCATCAGACACTGAATTTGTCAGTTGAATATGTGCATGTGAAACAATAGAAGTAACTGATCGAACAAAATATTGAACACACTGATTCATTTCCCCAATGTACTCGAGATTGTTCCCTTGCTAGTAAGTCAAATGCTGGAACTGGTAATCGCCTATTATTTATTAACTATTCCTGACTGACAATCTCTCCTCCACAACTAACACTTATGGTAACTGCTCAAAAGAACAGCGAGTCTATATCTGGCCGCATGACCTCGCCCAGTCTGATTGTGGAATGGAAAACAAAGATACTGTGATTAAAAGTCATCTCCATTCGGCACCTTGCTTGTGTAGCGATCACAGTCATTTATTTCAGACAACCAGCTGCTTCCGGTGACCCGCCCTCGTGGAATGCTTATTCATAACGTGTACGTCTCTCATTTAAATTGATGAGGAGCAGTTAAATTAAAACGAGGCATATCGAAAAAAGTAAATAAACTGTTCATTATTTCAAAAGTGATCACGGTAATATATTTATTCACCTGTGAAAGAAGAAGGACATTGCCTTGACGGAAAAATGTCTGCCGTTACCTAGGAAACGATGATTGTACCCAGTCGCGAACCTCTTCTTTCGAAGAAAATCGACGGCCAAGAATGTCTTCCTTCAGCGCTCCAGAAATATGGAAATCACACAGGCAGAGATCGTGATAGGCTGTTTCGACTACGCTGCAGAAATTTCACTGGGAGGCCCTTACACATGCTCCACACAGTCCCCGTCTCTCCCCATGCGATTTAAATATTGTTGGAGCGCTAAGTAAATATAGTCGGGGTCGTCGATTTGCTACGTATGAAAAGGTACACGCCTGGGCACAATGATGGTTCCGTAGGCCACTGAAAACATTCTTCCATGAAGTCACTGACCGTCTTCTCTTGCAATGGGATAAACGTATTAACAGTTACGGCGATTGTTTTTGAAATAACATATAGCATACTTACTTCTTTCCCATCTGTCTCGTTTTCATTTAACTGTCCCTTAAATAATCGCAGTCGTAGTAGACTCGAAAAAGAACAACTTGTAAGTAGGATGTTTAGGTTTTTATGTTGGTTCTAACATTCTGCGTGGTGTCTGTTTGTTCTATATCGTGTCTCCCTACCACTTTCGCGCAACGACGCTCTGAGCGTGTTTTTTAGGGAATTGACTTGTTTGAACCTGGGACCTGTTGCTGGTAAGGAGACGCCAGGCCACACATGACATGTAGAATTCAGAAGAGTTCAGTGAGACTAGCGATGATATAACCAAATACTTAATGATTTCAGCGTCAGCTCCACTGCACTCCCTGTAAAAGAATCTTAATACTAACTAAATTTAGTGGAAGGGGTTCAAGGCTTTCCTATTTTTAGTTAGCTGGTAAAATAACGTCGAAAAAGCAGTTAAGTTTACCATTGGAAATTTTATTCTACTCACAAAACATCGTTTATAAATTGCACTATTGATAAAAGGAAATGTTTTAATACAGGATGGTAAAAACCAACTTCGTTCAACAAAAATGTGAACCAATATTCCCAGAATGGGTTTCAAAGTTCTACAATGGATCGAAGGATGACCTATGCCATATTACATCTATAATCTAGGTTTAAATTAAGTTTCACAAAAGAGAAAACTACCAAAATGATCTACAGTGACCCTCAATTATCTTTAATTACTTATGTAACTTGTCGTAAATTACAGTGGCTGATGTGGCTTCTCAATAACTATATAACAGAAAAATCATCACGTTTCAGATTTTTACTTCAGGTGGCAAATGCGAACACCATGAGCTTTAATTGACGATCGACACTAGTATTACGCAAAACGGGGGTGTAACAGATGAGACTTCTACAGTTCTGAGTGAAGCTTTATGCGGCATCGCGTGCGTTCATTACCTTGTCAGTGTTCGTCAGGGGGCGGCGGGGAGCACAGCTCCGCTCACCTTGCCGTCTCGGAAGCAACTCTCCCCTAACTTCTGCGAACTACAATTTACCGAAGTTGGTTAAAAAAAACTATCTGGCTGTGTTTTCATCTGACCAATCAGGGTCTCAATGTTAACCTTAAGCTCCGCCTACAAAATTTCTGTCTATCCAATGAGAAACGTTATACTTTTCGTGGTGGGGCAATGTTTTTAAAGTTTGCAACGTAACAGAGAAGCGAAAAAGTCTC
This sequence comes from Schistocerca piceifrons, assembly GCF_021461385.2. Taxonomy (NCBI): domain Eukaryota; kingdom Metazoa; phylum Arthropoda; class Insecta; order Orthoptera; family Acrididae; genus Schistocerca; species Schistocerca piceifrons. The sequence goes on along the minus strand of NC_060140.1, from coordinate 274,002,045 downwards.
ACGCTAAAACTTGCAGCTGGTGTGGTCCTTTAGTGTTATCGTAAGATCTATACTGTTCTTCTGGAGGGCTCTATCTTTTAACATGGGCTAGGGGGTGGTCCTAACGTAACAGAGACGCGAGAAAGTCTCACGCTAAGGCTCTAGCTTTTAACACGGGCTGGGGGGTGGTCCTAACGGTTAGCTGGCGACGTGGGTGTCCGTCCCTTATCGTAGGGCCTTCTAACTTAACACGGTTCTGCTCTCGGCTTCTGTTCTCGTTTCTCCCCTCGGAACTGCGTCTGTCTTACGGTGGGAAGGTATGACATGCATTTAGACATTCTTGTGTTAGTCTGTGGTATTCCATTTGCTCACTCGTTACTCGTATTACTTTGGTTAATTTAATGTCACGATTTATTCGGAGCTATGTGACAGACTACTGGATTTGCTTATCATGTCAGGGTTTTCATGGAAGGTGTTGGATTTGCCTGACACCTTACATGGTAAAGCCACGTAGCGCTCTCTATTAAAATGGCTGACTGCGCTGTGTGCAGGCTGTGGCTGGTTGGACTCGTTGTTGGAAGTTATTCGCCAGTGTAGTGTTGGGCAGTTGGATGTGAACAGCCCGTAGCGTTGAGCAGTTGGAGGTGAGCCGCCAGCAGTGGTGGATGTCGAGAGAGAGATGCTAGTTCACATATATATATATATATATATATATATATATATATATATATATATATATATATATATATAATGAATTTTAAACATTATTGAGGTAAATACATTGTTAGTTCACTATCAAAATCTTCAGTTTCACTCTGGAGTTACTCCTACGTTATTTGATTTTCAAACTCCAGAGTGAAACTGAATGTATTGGGACTGTTTTCTCTTTACTTATTCCGATCATTTCTAAACTGACATACAATATTTTAGCGCAGCGCAATCTGATTTTCAATAATCCTTACAAGAGAATAGCCCTGACTAACAATAATCTATGCCCTTCATGAATCACTTACCTCACAAAAATCTTCGTTACTTTAACTACTACAATACAGTGAGCACCAATACTGCCAGCTAAATAAAAGATTCTGACTACTGAAGGCACTAAGTACTGATAGGTAATAGTTAGCAAATGAAAGATTTTGATAGAGAACAAACGACATCTAGTTTAACAGATTTCCTTTTACAGACTCATATAAACATCTCAAATCTCTGCCATCTCTCCCCCCACATCCACCACTGCTGGCGGCTCACCTCCACTTGCCCTGCGCTACGGGCTGTTCACAGCCAACTGCCCAACACTACACTGGCGAATAACTTCCAACAACGAGTCCAACCAGCCACAGACTACACACAGCACAGTGAGCGATTTTAATAGAGAGCGCTACGTGACGTTACCAACATAAAAACCTAAACAGCCTACTTATTAACTATTGCTGCAGTGGTGTACGTACGCAAATGCAAAAATGTATGAAACACAGCAAAGAATTTACGCTGTCCAGTTTTCAGTAACCAACAGTTTAAAAATAAGGTAACCCGAGGTAAAACGCAATACACAGTTCAAAATATTTTTTTAAACAAAAAAGTGTTAATTAAGAACTGCAGAGTTTATATGAATTCATCATAATGTAATAGTAATAAAAGCACAATATATTCTAAACAACAAAAAGACATTTTTTAAAACGGAAAAGTATATCATTTGCCCTGGATATGGGACAGAATGGAGTGGTAACGATGACTAATTATGAAAACATAAAAAGGTAGTGGAAATGCAGGAAAAATTGGTGTGAGCTTGACGTGCTGGGCTTCAGCAGTGGAGAGTGCACTCTGCCTGCCTCACTTACGTGCTCAGCACGTAAACGATAAACAATTTGACGTAACTCTTATATTACCTTAACCTAGCATATTGCCAATCACAATAATTGAAAAAGATCTGTGATTTCAAGACTCTATTGAACGCAAACGAAAGCAGTTCTCATTAATCTTAAAAATTTCCTACCACACGTACATAGTTCCACGAAAGGAGCACCTGCTGTACAACGGAACGCCGTCACAGTAACAGCAAAATTCAGTTATGCAGAATAAATCGGTCACATTAATGAGGATCGCCGAACTTGGGCTTTTGTAGGACAACTAAAACGTGGGAACACTAATTAATTCTTTTAAAGACTGGATTTATTTTCTCTAAATTATATCGCAATTAAAATGAATATTTAACCTCCTTCCGGATGACTCCGTTAAGCTACAGTCTACTCCTCATTATTACTAAATTGTGATACAAGTCTGTATCTGCTCCTGGGTACGCCTTATAATCCAATGTCTAATTTCGGAATCCTGTCGCACCATGATGTAATTTAGTTGTAATCTTTCTTGATTTTCAGTCCTTATCCTTTTCTTTATTGCTGAACTCAGTCTTTCTTCTTCCACATTTCTACCACCGTTAAACCCATATGCTTCCGTAGCCCTTTCTTCTATCCCGTCCCATACAACAGCGTTCCAATTCTCCACGAATATTAAATTTTCATCTCCCTTTATGTAGTGCACTACCAGTTCAGTGTCCTCGTACATTTCCTCTATCCCTTCGTCTTCTGCCTGTGACGTTGACATGTATACCTGAACAACGTGTCGGCGTTGTTTTTGTCGATTCTGATGAGAACAACCCTATCACTGAACTGTTCAAGGAACTCACTCTCTACCTTCCTATTCATAATGAGTCTCACCCCCGTTATATTTTCCCCGTTTTCTGCTGCTGTTGATATAAGCCTGCACTCTCCTGAGCAGAAATCCTTGTCTGCCATTTCACTTCACTGACGCCCACTATATCTAGATCAAATCTTAGTATTGCCCTTTTCAGAGTTTCTTGCTTCTTTGCCACACCCGACTCATAGGACGTTACCCTTCCGTTGGTTATTCAATCTTTTTCTTATGATAACCGCCCCTTGGCACTCCTGGAGATCCGAATGGGGGGCTAGTCCGGACTCTTTCGCCAATGTGGAGATGATCATTACCCTTCATCAGCTCCAAGTCACACGTCATATGCGTATACTTCAATGTGGTGGTTTGCGCTTCCCTCTGCACCACCAGGCCGTTGACCACAGCCTTTTAGTAGCAGTGACACTCCCTACCGCCGGACAGCGGCAAGAAATTGGTTTTTGACAAGCGAGAGCGACTTCTTATGCCGGAAGTCTTCGGCTACCGTTGTTGACGATTTTTATTCAAAATTTAAGCAGTGGGTGTTTTCTAAACATGGACGTTCTTGTTTCTACTCAGAAAAGCTACCCGTAGACAAGGGTAGTACTTTAAAAGGTCTTTTAACTGTACTGAGGATAGCATATTCCATAGCCAGGTGTAGACCAAACAGTACCTATTATTACAGGCGTATGGCAACGGTATACTCCCTGTGGAATTTATGAAGAGTTTATTGAGGGTCTTGGAGAAATAAGTTGTAGAACATTTTATAAATTCATTAATGTATTAATTTGTAGCTTTTCCGTATTATATTAAACGTCAGATCTATCGCGTGAAGTCTCCTCCGTCTTATTAAAATCTTTCTGGGTGTACTGCCGTGTCATCTTACAATATACAGGGTGATTCAAAAAGAATACCACAACTTTAGGAATTTAAAACTCTGCAACGACAAAAGGCAGAGCTAAGCACTATCTGTCGGCGAATTAAGGCAGCTATAAAGTTTCATTTAGTTGTACATTTGTTCGCTTGAGGCGCTGTTGACTAGGCGTCAGCGTCAGTTGATGCTAAGATGGCGACCGCTCAACAGAAAGCTTTTTGTGTTATTGAGTACAGCAGAAGTGAATCGACGACAGTTGTTCAGCGTGCATTTCGAACGAAGTATGGTGTTAAACCTCCTGATAGGTGGTGTATTAAACGTTGGTATAAACACAGAGAATGGGTGTTTGTGCAAAGGGAAAAGTTCTGGACGGCCGAGAACGAGTGATGAAAATGTAGCACGCATCCAGCAAGCATTTGTTCACAGCCCATGGGGCACTGAGAATCCACGGGAAACAACTCAGTATGAACGTGACTCGCCTAAGGTGAACGTTTTCTGTGCCATTTCAGCCAATAAAGTTTTTGGTCCCTTTTTCTTCGAAGGTGCTACTGCAACTGGACTACAGTATCTGGAGATGTTAGAGAATTGGCTGTTCCCTCAGCTCGAACAAGAAGCACAACAATTCATATTTCAGCAGGATGGAGCGCCACCACATTGGCACTTATCTGTCCATAACTACCTGAACGTCAACTACCCGAGGCGATGGATCGGCCGCCAGGCAGCCCGTGACAGAGCATTTCATCACTGGCCTCCAAGAAGCCCTGATCTTACCCCCTGCGATTTTTTCTTATGGGGGTATGTTAAGGATATGGTGTTTCGGCCACCTCTCCCAGCCACCATTGATGATTTGAAACGAGAAATAACAGCAGCTATCCAAACTGTTACGCCTGATATGCTACAGAGAGTGTGGAACGAGTTGGAGTATCGGATTGATATTGGTCGAGTGTCTGGAGGGGGCCATATTGAACATCTCTGAACTTGTTTTTGAGTGAAAAAAAAACCCTTTTAAATACTCTTTGTAATGATGTATAACAGAAGGTTATATTATGTTTCTTTCATTAAATACACATTTTTAAAGTTGTGGTATTCTTTTTGAATCACCCTGTACTTAAAATACTAAATTGAGCTGCAGCGGCCTTCCTCGGGGCAAAGAAAATGATCGGGGAGTGAGCGCTTCAGTGTATTACTTTTCTAACGGAGTCGATAAACCACCGATGTCACATTTATTAGATTTTATTGCCCAAACACTGGTATGTATTAAGAGAGAGGAGGGCATATGTAGTCTACAATTTCTGTGTTGCACTGTTCGCTGCAGCTGGTAGCTCGCTACGAATAAGCGTGAAGCATTTGAAGCCCAAGTTTTGCCGCTGTAGTAGCAGAGATACGACGCAAGTTGCGCGTGTGCTGTTAGTTTAGTCAGTCACAACTGCGTCCGGTGAGCGTGCCTCAAGATTTTCATTTACTCTTTTATTTTTCGTGTGCGCGTCCACCGCTGTCTATCAGCACTCGTGCTTCTTGAAATTTGATAGATTACTAAAAGTCGCGACGGTGCTCCGCTATTTCCGGTCTGTTGTGCTTCACCAGCCGGGCATTGCGGTCATGCGCTGTTACGCCGGTAGTAAGAGGCCTTCCGGTTTCCTCATTGTTGGCGACACTGCATCTCGTATACACCTGCGGCGTTGAGGACTTTTACTGCTTCCTTAGCGGACCGTAACAATTCCTGCATTGCGGCCACATCATTACGGTTTATCGTGCAAAATAATCCACGGAGCTTGAAACTGACTAACTAGTTGGTAACTGTGTAGTCATTCTTGGCTCAGCTACACTGTATTGTCTTAACTGCTGTCTTTGGGCGACCGATGGTTCAGTCAATAAGGAATGTAGGCGTCCGTTTTGACTGTATGACTCGTGGTTTTGAAGGCGAACAAAACTTTCCATTTCGTTCTGGCTTTCGCTCTGTTCGGTTCTTTTGTGTGCTATGATTGCTACTCTGAATTATACTGAGAAGGAAGGAGAGGGATGCATGAGTGCAGTCTGGGTTCGTGTGTGTAAGATTATGATGAGAACTGAAAAGAGCGTTTCTCTGTAGACGAGAGCTTGAAAAACAAGGCAATACTTGCAGAAAATGCATGGTTCGCTAGCCATATTGAGTTAGTTCTTGTCTGTACTTAACCGTTATGAGTAACAGAGTGGGACAATTTCGATTGGCTTGTTGTAGTTCTCGTTCTCTCATTGCAGTGTATTTGATGCATAATAGAGCTGATTAAACATGTTTCAGTGACATTAGAAATCCGTCAAAGTTGCACAGAAGTTTTTTTTTTATTTAAATGGCGACCGGTTTAGAACTTCGGTCAATTATCAAACCATCCTGTAGAACAGTGTGTACCGAGTTATAAGTAACGCATACAATATATAAGGTCAATCAAAGTACTTTTAAAAAGATGATTGCACACCACGTAAGTCCTACCGTAACACCATAACGTTTGTGAATTGTAGTAAGTTGCTGCCTATTGGCATCCAGCAGGCTAGACGTGAGTTTACGTGTTCCTCATTCACCTGATTTTCTTTGCTTTTTCCACAGTTTAAGGAATACTTTGTAAACGATGTCTTACGGCGGGATTATTACCACGTGGTTATTGTAACAGTAATTATTATGTTTCATGTAAATCAATTGTATCTATTCTCAAGTGATACGAAATCTCTTGCTGATATTCACACTCCGTGCCTTCCTCAAATTGAAGATGTCCTCGTGTATTTATCTGTCGTTTATGGTTGAGGTGCGAAATCGTAAAGGACACACATTATTCAACAGTAGTGTCTTATTGTGATCTTATCCCTAGATCACAGCTAAATAGTGTGAACTGGCTTGCAGTATTCTTAGTAGATTTCTTCCAGGTTCCAAAGATAAGTTTCCGTCGAGTTCTTCGGAGCAGTACTTACCGTGCCATGTTCCATGCAATGTTCTACGAATATTCGATGTTATCAGGCTCTGAATTACACTGTGAGCCAAGCGTGCTCATTCCAACTGTTTTACCTGTAAGGTAGGATATATAAAATTATAGGAAACTTACTTAGGATATATAAAATTATAGGAAACTTAATTATTACAGATAATTAAGCACTCCAGATGCCTGATTTACCCTGAACAGCCAAAACATTATGACCACTGTCCCTTGCAAGACTGGATGCCTCCCTGTGGCGTTATGGGTACGTGACGCGGTAACAAGAGTGTAAGCCGAACACAGACGGATGGGGAATTACCCTAGCGAAGATATGCGCTGGAAACAGAGAAATCCACTGATATAAGCGATTTTGTCAAAGAGTAGATTATTATTACTTAGCGTCTGTGAACGAGTATCTCTAATACGGGGAAGCTGGTCGAATGTTCACGTGCTACTGTCGTGAGCATCTACGGAAAGTGGTAGAAGGACAGTGAATCAACCACTAGGTGCTAATTGGTTGGACGTCAACGACTTTTCACAGGACTTGGGATTTGAGGGCTTGTCTGCTCTGTAAAGTAGGATAGGTGGCGATCTGTGGCACCTCTGGCAGATGAGCATAATTCCGGTGGACGCACATGTGTTTCGGAGCACAGCATTCAGCGCACATTATTGAACAAGGGGATCCACAGCAGACGACCCCTGCATGTTCACATATTGGCCCAATGAAATCGTCAGTTGCGATTGCAGTGGGCTCGGGATCATCGAGATTGACCGTGTATCACTTGAAACGAGTCGGCTCGTCGGATGAAGCACGCTTTTGCTGCACCAAATCGATGGTCGTCTCCACAACAGGCGAACGGCTGCTCGAGACGTGCACCTCGACACTGACACAGGCTGTGGTAGACATCCCCTTGCGCGTGCATGGGACCTGTGGTAGTAATCGAAGACACTATGTCAGCTGCGGTCCACCTGCATCCCTTTACGCTTGCTGTCCGTTTCTCGACGCCAGAGTCGTGCTACAGTGGTTCGAGGAGCATGATAGTGAAATTGTGTTAATGACTTGGCCACCGAACTGGGTCGCTGTCGAGCGCCATCACCGCGTACACAATGAACTTGAGAAAGGATGATACACAGAATCGGTTGTATAATTGAGTTACAAAGATGGCCCAACAAGCTGTTAAGGAAGTGGCCATGATAATTTGGCTCGTCAGTGTAACTGTTGTGAAACGTAAGCTTGTCTGTGTTAGATTTCCATGAAATGAAGTCAGCTTGCTTTATATCAGTATCTTTTATGAGTCACCATTCATAGAGAAAAGAGGGAACTTTTATCAGGGAAATTTTCTGTGAGATTTCAGTGTCAGTTCTCAGACACAGGCTCTCTCTCTCTCTGAGTACTATGGGACTTAACTTCTGAGGTCATCAGTCCCCTAGAACTTAGAACTACTGAAACCTAACTAACCTAAGGACATCACACACATCCATGCCCGAGGCAGGATTCGAACCTGCGACCGTAGCGGTCGCGCGGTTCCAGACTGTAGCGCCTAGAACCGCTCGGCCACCCCGGCCGGCTCAGACACAGGCATGTTATGTTTGAGTGGTTTTGCTTTTTGTAGGATTCTCAGCTTTTACCTTCAACATCTACATCTACATCTACATCTACGTGATTACTCTGCTATTCACAATAAAGTGCCTGGGGTTCAATGAACCACCTTTAAGCTGTATCTCTACCGTTCCACTCTCGAACGCCACGCGGGAAAAACGAGCACTTAAATTTTTCCGTGCGAGCCCTGATTTCTCTTATTTTATCGTGATGATCATTTCTCCCTATGCAGGTGGGTGCCAACATAATGTTTTCGCAATCGGAGGAGAAAACTGGTGATTGAAATTTCGTGAGAAGATCCCGTCGCAACGAAAAACGCCTTTGTTTTAATGATTGCCACTCCAATTCACGTATCATGTCTGTGACACTATCTCCCCTATTTCGCGATAATACAAAACGAGCTGCCCTTCTTTGTATTTTTTTCGATGTCATCCGTCAGTTCCACCTGATGCGGATCGCACACCGCACAACAGTACTCCAGAATAGGGCGGACAAGCGTAGTGTAAGCAGTCTATTTAGTAGACCTGTTGCACCTTCTAAGTGTTCTGCCGATGAATCGCGGTCTTTGGTTTGCTCTACCCACAACATTATCCATGTGATCGTTCCTATTTAGGTTATTTGTAATTGTAATCCCTAAGTATTTAGTTGAATTTACAACCCTCAGATTTGTGTGACTTATCGCGTAATCGAAATTTAGCTGATTTCTTTTAGTAAACATGTGAATAACTTCGCACTTTTCTTTATTCAGGGTCAACTGCCACTTTTCACACCATACAGATATCTTATCTAAATCATTTTGCAAGTCGTTTTGATCATCTGATGACTTTAAAAGACTGTAAATGACAGCATCATCTGCAAACAATCTAAGACGGCTACTCAGATTGTCTCCTATGTCGTTAAAATAGATCACGAACAATAGAGGGCCTATAACACTTCCTTGGGGAACGCCAGATATTACTTCTGTTTTACTCGATGACTTTCCGTCTATTACTAGGAACTGTGACCTTTCTCACAGGAAATCACGAATTCAGTCGCACAACTGAGGCGATACTCCGTAGGCACGCAGTTTGGTTAGAAGACGCTTGTGAGGACTTCACTCGTCGGGGTGCCGCTTCTAGTCTTTTTGTTTTCAATCCGGTCATTTCCAGGGAAGCTGGTCTCTCTTTTATTTTCTGACTATGATTCACACAGCTGTAGAGAGATATCACGTCCTTTCCGTTAATAGTTTTCGCTTCTGCCTCAGTGAAGAGAAGAGAATGAGGATCTTCGATAGGATCGGTAGCCGGGGTAACACCGACGTTTCGACAGCGCCGCTCATTGTTCTAAGCAGCAGTGCGGCCTTGACAGTGTGGGTACTGCCCAACTGACGCGGGGAACAGCGTTCTGCAGCGGAAAAAGCCAGCCCGTGCTAGGTTTCCCCGTAAAACCTTCGCACCCACGCCTCGAGTCGTGCAGACGAGCTTCAATGACCTCTTCAATTTCCCTGCTACGCTTCCTACACGGTGTCGGAACATCAGGCTCGACTTCAGAGGTACCCTTAACGTTTCCAGAGTGAATCACTCCGTTTGCAGCGAAATCCGTTCTTCGACTAGGCTAGTTTCGCAATAAATGTAGGAGAACTGCGAAGACTGGAACGTAGAAGTACTGACGGAAGTAGTGCTTCGAGGGCGGTTCGTGGGTCGTAACTGGATAGCTGAGTCGATAATTTGTCAACAAAAACCTAAGGTTCCAAGTTTGAGTCCCAATCCAGCACACAGTTCAAATTTCCGGCTCTGAACGTTATTTGCATTCAGAATTCCAGAAGGAACGAGGTTCTAATCATGTATGGCTACTTTCACTCATATCTTTCGTCGGCCGGCCGCGGTGGCCGTGCGGTTCTAGGCGCTTCAGTCCGGAACCTCGTGACTGCTACGGTCGCAGGTTCGAATCCTGCCTCGGGCATGAATGTGTGTGATGTGCTTAGGTTAGTTAGGTTTAGGTAGTTCTAAGCTTTACTGTATGATTAAATGATGACGGCGTCCTCTTGGGTAAAATATTCCGGAGGTAAAATAGTCCCCCATTCGGATCTCCGGGCGGGGACTACTCAGGAGGACGTTGTTATCAGGAGAAAGAAAACTGGCATTCTACGGATCGGAGCGTGGAATGTCAGATCCCTTAATCGGGCAGGTAGGTTAGAAAATTTAAAAAGGGAAATGGATAGGTTAAAGTTAGATGTAGTGGGCATTAGTGAAGTTCGGTGGCAGGAGGAACAAGACATCTGGTCAGGTGAATACAGGGTTATAAATACAAAATCAAATAAGGGTTATGCAGGAGTAGGTTTAATAATGAATAAAAAAATAGGTGTACGGGTAAACCACTACAAACAGCATAGTGAACGCATTATTGTGGCCAAGATAGATACGAAGCCCACGCCTACTACAGTAGTACAAGTTTATATGCCAACTAGTTCTGCAGATGTCGAAGAAATTGATGAAATGTATGATGAGATAAAAGAAATTATTCAGGTAGTGAAGGGAGACGAAAATTTAATAGTCATGGGTGACTGGAATTCGTCAGTAGCAAAAGGGAGAGAAGGAAACATAGTAGGTGAATATGGATTGGGGCTAAGAAATGAAAGAGGAAGCCGCCTGGTAGAATTTTGCGCAGAGCATAACTTAATCAGAATCATGAAAGAAGGTTATATACATGGAAGAACCCTGGAGGTACTAAAAGGTATCAGATAGATTATATAATGGTAAGACAGAGATTTAGGAACCAGGTTTTAAATTGTAAGACATTTCCTGGGGCAGATGTGGACCCTGACCACAATCTATTGGTTATGAACTGTAGATTAAAACTGAAGAAACTGCAAAAAGGTGGGAATTTAAGGAGATGGGACCTGGATAAACTAAAAGAACCAGAGATTGTAGAGGGTTTCAGGGAGAGCATAAGTGAGCAATTGACAGGAATGGGGGAAAGAAATACAGTAGAAGAAGAATGGGTAGCTTTGAGGGATGAAATAGTGAAGGCAGCAGAGGATCAAATAGTTAAAAAGACAAGGGCTAGTAGAAACCCTTGGGTAACAGAAGAAATATTGAATTTAATTGATGAAAGGAGAAAATATAAAAATGCAGTAAATGAAGCAGGCAAAATGGAATACAAACGTCTCAAAAATGATATTGACAGGACGTGCAAAATGGCTAAGCAGGGATGGCTAGAGGACAAATGTAAGGATGTAGAGGCTTATCTCACTAGGGGTAAGATAGATACTGCCTACAGGAGAATTAAAGAGACCTTTCGAGAAAGGAGAACCACTTGCATGAATATCAAGAGCTTTGACGGAAACCCAGTTCTAAGCAACGAAGGGAAAGCAGAAAGGTGGAAGGAGTATATAGAGGGCCTATACAAGGGCGATGTACTTGAGGACAATATTATGGAAATGGAAGAGGATGTAGATGAAGATGGAATGGGAGATATGATATTGCGTGAGGAGTTTGAGAGAGCACTGAGAGATCTGAGTCAAAACAAGGCCCCCGGAGTAGACAACATTCCATTAGAACTGCTGGCAACCTTGGGAGAGCCGGTCCTGACAAAACTCTATCATCTGGTGAGCAAGATGTATGAGACAGGCGAAATACCCTCAGACTTCAAGAAGAATATAATAATCCCAATCTCAAAGAAAGCAGGTGCTGACAGATGTGAAAATTACCGAACTATCAGTTTAATAAGTCACAGCTGCAAAATACTAACGCGAATTCTTTACAGACGAATGGAAAAACTGGTAGAAGCTAACCTCGGGGAAGATCAGATGGATTCCGTAGAAATGTTGGAACACGTGAGGCAATACTGACCCTACGACTTATCTTAGAAGAAAGATTAAGGAAAGGCAAACCTACGTTTCTCGGATTTGTAGACTTAGAGAAAGCTTTTGACAATGTTGATTTGAATACTCTCTTTCAAATTCTGAAGGTGGCAGGGGTAAAATACAGAGATCGAAAGGGTATTTACAATTTGTACAGAAAGCAGATGACAGTTATAAGAGTCGAGGGGTATGAAAGGGAAGCAGTGGTTGGGAAGGGAGTGAGACAGGGTTGTAGCCTATCCCCGATGTTATTCAATCTGTATATTGAGCAAGCAATAAAGGAAACAAAAGAAAAGTTCGGAGTAGGTATTAAAATCCATGGAGAAGAAATTGAGGTTCGCCGATGACATTTTAATTCTGTCAGAGACAGCAAAGGACTTGGAAGAGCAGTTGAACGGTATGGACAGTGTCTTGAAAGGAGGGTATAAGATGAACATCAACAAAAGCAAAACGAGGATAATGGAATGTAGTCGAATTAAGTCGGGTGATGCTGAGGGAATTAGATTAGGAAATGAGACACTTAAACTAGTAAAGGAGTTTTGCTATTTGGGGAGCAAAATAACTGATGATGGTCGAAGTAGAGAAGATATAAAATGTAGTCTGGCAATGGCAAGGAAAGCGTTTCTAAAGAAGAGAAATTTGTTAACATCGAGTATTGATATAAGTGTCAGGAAGTCGTTTCTGAAAGTATTTGTATGGAGTGTAGCCATGTATGGAAGTGAAACATGGACGATAAATAGCTTATACAAGAAGAGAATAGAAGCTTTGGAAATGTGGTGCTACAGAAGAATGCTGAAGATTAGATGGGTTGATCACATAACTAATGAGGAGGTATTGAACAGAATTGGGGAGAAGAGGAGCTTGTGGCACAACTTGACTAGAAGAAGGGATCGGTTGGTAGGACATGTTCTGAGACATCGAGGGATCACCAATTTAGTATTGGAGGGCAGCGTGGAGGGTAAAAATCGTAGAGGGAGGCCAAGAGATGAATACACTAAGCAGATTTAGAAGGATGTAGGTTGCAGTATGTACTGGGAGATGAAGAAACTTGCACAGGATAGAGTAGCATGGAGAGCTGCATCAAACCAGTCTCAGGACTGAAGACCACAACAACAACAACATCAAATTCCAAGAAGCACGAGTGCAATATGGGACTTAACATCTGATGTCATCAGCCCCCTAGAACTTAGAACTACTTAAACCTAACTAACCTAAGGACATCACACACATACATGCCCGAGGCAGGATTCGAACCTGCGACCGTAGCAGTCACGCAGTTCCAGACTGAAGCGCCTAGAATCCCGTACTGTAATTAAGAGAAAAAATATGAGCTTAACCAACATCGGATCAGATTTTTGACTGAACGCAAGACTTACTTGCAAACGGAGCGAGGTCGCGCAGTGGTTACCACAGTGGACTCTCATTCGGGAGGACGACTGTTCAGTCCCGCATCCGGCCATCCTGATTTAAGTTTTCCGTGATTTCCCTAAATCGCTCCAGCTAAATACCGGGATGGTTCCTTTGAAAGGGAACGGCCGAATTTCTTCCCCGTCCTTCCCTAATCCGATGAGACCGATGACCTCGCTGTTTGGTCTCTTCCCCGAAACAATTCAATCCTTGCTTGCAAGCAGAAACCAAGGAAGTGTGATAGAACCGTTACCTTTTAAATGTACATGGTATCCCAGGAGGTAAGGTCAATATTCAGGGATATCTACATCTACGTTTACATGGATACTCTGCAAATCACATTTAAGTACATCAATCGAAGCAAGGAAGTATGGCAAACATCGGCTCAAAAATTCGTACCTTAAGAGCTATGAAAAGAGGGAACAACAAGAGTGGTAAATCAAGAACGAAGTGCACGGATTAAAGAGAGTATAAGACAAAGATGTAGTCTTTCACCACCGCCGATCAAGCCATATGTCGAAGAAATAATCACGTAAACAAAAGAAAGGTTCAGGAGTGGAATTACGATTCAGAGTGAAGATAATATCAGTGTTAAGATTCACTGATGACATTGATGTTCTGAGTGAAAGTGAAGAAGAGTTACACCATCTCCTGAGTGACAAAATTGGAAATTTGTGGTAAGTTCCTATGGGACCTAGTAGCTGAGTTATCCGTCCCCAGGCTTGCACACTACTTAATCTACCTTAAACTAACAGACGCTAAGGACGACACACACGCACCCATACCCGAGGGAGGACTCGAACCTCCGACGGGGGGGAGCCGCGCGTGACAAGGCGCCTGCGACCGCGCGGCTGTCTACCCCACGAGATTCCTGAGTGAAATGGACAGTCTAATGAGTAAAGAATGTGGACAGAGAGTAAATCGAAGAAAGGCGAAAGTAATGAGAAGCAGCAGAAATGAAAAGTGCGAGAAACTTAACATCGGTATTGATGGTGAAGTAGATGAAGATAAGGAGCAGCAAAATAACCAATGACGGACGGACAAGGACATCAAAAACAGACTAGCACTGGCAAAATGGGCATTCCTGGTTAAGAGAAGTCTACTAGTATCAAACGTAGACCATACTTCGAGGAAGAAATTTCTGAGAATGTACGTTTGTACCGGAACAGAAGAGAATCGACGTATTTTAGATGTGATGCTGTAGACGAATGTTGGAAAAATTGGGTGGACTGATAAGGTAACGGATGAGGAGGTTCTGCACAGAATCGGAGACGGAAGGAATATGTGGAAAACACTGACAAGGGGAAGAAACAGGATGCTAGGACATCTGTTAAGATATCAGGGAATGACTTCCACGGTAACAGAGGGAGCTGTAGAGCGCAAAAACTGTATAGGAAGACAGAGACTGGAATACGCCTAGAAGTAATTAAGCACGTAGGTTGCAAAATGCTGATCTGAGTTGAAAAGGTTGGGACCGGAGAGGAATTCATTGATCAGTGGAAGAGATATGTTTCACGTTAGCGTAGATGAGCAACTGCTCATAGCCCATAAGATATGCAATTTAGCGCCCATGTCTACTGGACATTTTTTCTTGTTTTGGTCCGTACTACCACCTCTCAAACTATGGAAAACAACGAGCTTGCAGTAGAAGAGGTTTGTTTCGTAGTATCGAAGACGAAGAAGTGCTAATAGCTCTTACGGTAGGCATTTTAGAGACCACGTTTACTGGACCTCTTTCTTCGAGTGATCGTTCCTGTTATATCCCTATTCCTCCTGGGACACCCTGTACACAGTGCAAGCATAAGAGTTTAAAGTTTCAAAAAGTCATACAACCGGCCTTATCGTGTTAGTAAAATTTTAAAGTATCTCAAGTATCTTAGGGCCCCAAACTTTTTTATTTTATTTTTGCAGGTGACAGGACAGGTGTGTTCCTCGAGTCACGCGGCAAACGTCCAACATCGAGACAATACTCATACTGTTTTCCAAACACCTTTGTGCAACATGTCGATGATGATGGGCTCTAGCTCAGCTGTAGGTCGCTGACGTAGCTGTGGCAGGGGAGCGCTGTGGTAAACATTTCGTCTTTCACATAACGCTATAAAACATCAGAAGGTGTTAAGTATGGTGATTTTGGTGGCCATTAGCACCACACATCATAATCAGCACCTGCACGTCCACGTTACTCCACAGTGAGAACAGTCTTGCGTATGACGAACAAGAGAAGGCGGATGTAATGGCAAAATCATCGCAGTCACAATTCCAGACTCACGACATCTACGATGACGAAAGCGATAGGCAGGAGAGAACAGTTATCGGACGAGTGACTCAGATAGGAAATACGTCCGCAATGTCAGAATTCGTGCCCTTTAACGATCCGACAGAAGTGAGTGGGCAAGGTGGTTTGTAGCCAATTTAGTTAGTGTGGATTGCCTAGATCAGGGGCAAGTATGCACACAGGGGCAAACCTAATGTTCTCCTTTGATTGGCAGGTACTTAACCTATTGTTCTGCTGAAAGGATTCTTCTTTTGATTGACAGGCACTTGACCTATTGCACCCCTGCCACCTCCCACAGCCCCCCGCTTAGGAAACCTCAAGCCGGCCGAAGTGGCCGCGCGGTTCTGGCGCTGCAGTCTGGAACCGCGAGACCGCTACGGTCGCAGGTTCGAACCCTGCCTCGGGCATGGATGTGTGTGATGTCCTTAGGTTAGTTAGGTTTAACTAGTTCTAAGTTCTAGGGGACTAATGACCTCAGCAGTTGAGTCCCATAGTGCTCAGAGCCATTTGAACCAGCCAGGAAACCTCAACCCTCGCTGCTACAGCAGGTACGCTTTCAGGTCTGAGTTATTGGATAGCCACTCTCCCTCTTATCAGTTTGGTTCACTATTTAATTAAGCTGATCAATTAATTAACTCCCCCCTCTGGTTAACCCCCTCCCCTCCCACCCTCTCTCCCAGAAATTGGCGGGAAAAAGACTCAGTTGATCGGTCATTTGGGGGGAATTCGATTGTAGTGCATCGAATATTGTTTAAACAACACCAGAGGAGGGAGGTTAATTAATTGATGAACTTAATTAAGTAGTGAATCAAACTGATAAGAGTGAGAGGGACTATCCAATAACTCAGACCTGAAAGTGTACCTGTAGCAGCGAGTGGTGAGGTTTCCTGAGGGGGGGGGGGGGGGAGGGAGCAGAACAATAGTTTAAGTACCTGTCAATCAAAGGAGAGCAATAGGTTTGCCCCTGAGTGCATACCTGCCCCTGATGTAGGCAATACGCATTAACAAAATGGACCACAAACTGCCTGCCCATCTACTGACAATATGTGTGCTCATCAAGCGTCAGGGTTACTACGAGGCTCCTGGCCTTGACCGAATCCATACCCCACTCCAGTTTATGGTGGGTAATGGCCCATCAAACATAGGCCGGTGTGAGGTGGAGCGTACACCAGTAAGTTAAATAGTGGTTTTGACTTTGTACATACGTACTGTTTGTGTTTTCCTTTTCTTTTTCGTTTATAAATGTATAGGTATGGTGTTCTTTTAAGCATTGACAAAGGTCTTCTTAGGCACTTGTGGGGTTTATTGTTGTTCTGAAAAAGGTGTAGTTATCTACGCCGAAACCTGGGTTAACACTTAAAACTAGGTGCTTTTTTCGCAATCGAGGCGGGTTTTTAGTTTTTTTAATAGATTTATATGTTCTTTTTTTAGTCTCGCGTGAAAATTCGAAGGTTCAGGGCTGAAATTCGAAACAACTACCGTAAAAATCTGTCACAGCAAATTTTCAGAAAGTCTCAAATTTTCTCAGCGTTAAGCCATTCTGGTCACAATGCGAATGGACTGGAGTCCATTGCCAATGGGTGCCTTATTAAGAAGTGAGGAGGGGTCCCAGCAGTTAGTCATTTTCTTACAAAGAAGGTGGTGAAAATCTTGGAAAGCTCAAAAATGCGTTTCGACTCAGATAAGATACGGTCTGAAGTAGGTGCTATAAAGAGCTCCGAGGCTACGCTGTAAGATCCCGCAACAGACGTATGTTAGAGGGGCCGTCTTTTTACGAGTCAGCTCGACCCCGGTTATTCCGATACGTGGAGTCACGGCCAGCGGGCCACACGCGCAATCTACTTAGGGCAGGACTGCGAGGCCGTAGCAGATCCACTTTGAGGCGAGTGCTCTGCGGATGCGTTTACGTAACGACGCGGCTCGCATATCGAGCCCGGAGCTGCGGAACGTGGTGCGTGGAGGGGTGTGTCCCGTGGTGTGGTCTGGGGCGGTGTCGTGGCCGCGCACGTGCCGTCGCCATCGCAGGTGCCTCCTAGAATAAGCGCCGCCCGGCCTCGTCTATTTCCGGAGGGCGACCCGGCCCGGGGCTTCCGAGCGCCGAGCGTCTCCACGGTTCCGCCGAGGAGATTGGGGGCGGGGGGAAGGACTGGCAGGGCGAGAGGTGGGGGTTAGGGGGGCGAGGGGAGGAGGTTCATAATGGGACTATCAACCCACAGCGTGGCTCTCTACCAGCGTCCAAAGAGAAGCGCGTACTTCCCTTCAAAGACACACTGCTCCATGTTAGATTGTTCTCTACACTGTAGACCCCTGTAGACCGCCTGGTCCCTGCAACCCACAAGTGGGCGTTTTCATGGCGGGCGGTAGGCAGTTATAAACACGTTTTCATTAGAATTTCAAAAACATTTATCATGTGTTATTTGGAAAGTAATTACACTACTGGCCATTAAAATTGCTACACCACGAAGGTTACGAGCTACAGACGCGAAATTTGACCGACAGAAAGAAGATGCTGTGATATGCAAATGATTAGCTTTTCAGAGCATTCACACAAGGTTGGCGCCGGTGACGACACCTACAACGTGCTGACATGACGAAAGTTTCCAACCGATTTCTCATACTCAAACAGCAGTTGACCCGCATTGCCTGGTGAATCATTGTTGAGATGCCTCCTGTAAGGAGGAGAAATGCGTACCATCACTTTGATAAAGGTCGGATTGTAGCCTATCGCGATTGCGGTTTATCGTATCGCGACATTGCTGCTCGCGTTGGTCGAGATCCAATGACTGTTAGCAGAATATGGACTCGGTGCTGGATCCCAACGGATTCGTATGACAGGCATCTTATCCGCATGGCTGTAACTGATCGTGCAGCCAGGTCTCGATCCCTCAGTCAATAGATGGGGACGTTTGCAAGACAACAACCATCTGCACTAACAGTTCGACGACGTTTGCAGCAGCATGGACTATCAGCTCGGAGACCATGGCTGCGGTTACCCTTGACGCTGCATCACAGACAGGAGCGCTGCGATGGTGTACTCAACGAAGAACCTGGGTGCACGAATGGCAAAACGTAATTTTTTCGGATGAATCCAGGTTCTGTTTACAGCATCATGATGGTCGCATCCGTGTTTGGCGACATCGCGGTGAACGCACGTTGGAAGCGTGTATTCGTCATCGCCATACTGGCGTATCACCCGGCGTGGTGGTATGGGGCACCATTGGTCACACGTCTCGGTCACCTCTTGTTCGCATTGACGGCACTTTGAACAGTGGACGTTACATTTCAGATGTGTTTCGATCCGTGGCTCTACCCTTCATTCGATCCCTACGAAACCTTACATTTCAACAGGATACTGCACGACCGCATATTGTAGCTACTGTACGGGCCTTTCTGGATACAGAAAATGTTTCTCTGCTTCCCTGGGCAGAACATTCTCCAGATCTCTCATCAATTGAAAACGTTTGGTCAATGGTGGCAGAGCAACTGACTCGTCGCAATACACCAGTCACTACTCTTGATGAACTGTGGTATCGTGTTGAAGCTGCATGGGCAGCTGTACCTGTACAGACCATCCAAGCTCTGTTTGACTCAATGCCCAGGCGTATCAAGGCCGTTATTACAGCCAGAGGTGGTTGTTGTGGGTACTGATTTCTCATTATCTACGCACCCAAATTGCGTGAAAATATAATCACATGTCAGTTCTAGTATAATATATTTGTCCAATGAATACCCGCTTATCATCTACATTTCTTCTTGGCGTAGCAATTTTAATGGCCAGTGGTGTAAAAGCAAAGTTACTTCCTTATTATATGTAGAGCTGGTGGACTGTTAGAAAGTGTTAGTACCGACAGAGATACATAAGCGGGTGGTAGGTAGAAAAGGTTGATTACTCCTGCTGTAAACGAGGTCATATAGCACTCAGTAGGTTAATATTTTAGGTTAGACTTCACCGTGACTAACTAAATTCGATTGAAACAACAAGTTTCCTGTTATCAGTGACAATCTGCTTTGTTCTTATTACGCCTTTGAGATGTTTAAACCCGCTTCATCAGGTGGCCGTCGATAATTACATTACTATTTTAGGATAACCGTTATCACGATCTCCAGTGGCCAGGTTCTTTTTTCTGCCGCGTTACATCACATTCACCACCACATGCACTTTTTAAAGAAGTTCTTCTTAAATAAGAAAAATGTCGTATTCGTGAAGAAGTATAAACTGAAATATTTCAAGATCCATGCGTTGTCATGGTGTCACAAATTGTGTTGTAATGCTGCACTGGGCCCAGTGTAATGGAGCCGATATTTTAGGTGTTTAGTGAATGAAGTATTGAGTGTCCAGCGAAGCTAGTATGCAAGTCTACAGGAATCTGAAACCACATGTCCCTTCGTGGGCGTGGATCTCAGGTTAGTTGCAGGGGCTTCACGTGAAAAGCGTCAGACTAGAGCCAGCCTGGCGGTTTCGTTCTCATTATGAATTCTAGTTACGCAGTCTAAAGAAACTTTATTGTTTTTGTATTAGCACAATTCGTGTGCCGGCCGCTGTGACCGAGCGGTTCTAGGCGCTTCAGTCCGGAACCGCGCTGCTGCTACGATCGCAGGTTCGAATCCTGCCTCGGGCATGGATGCGTGTGATGTCCTTAGCTTAGTTAGGTTTAAGTAGTTCTAAGTCTAGGGGGCTGATGACCTCAGATGTTAAGTCCCATAGTGCTTAGAGCCATTTGAACCATTTGAACAATGCAGGGTTTGGTACACAAATCAGTCTTACACGATAATTGCACGTTACAATTTCCGTCCATCAAAATATTGCTCATTAATCGCACATTTGTTTGTACTTGGAGCTGGCTAGTGCTTTTTCTGACAAGCGGAGGCAACGACGTTGGAATCACGGGTTTACCTCATACTTTGTGCACCCTTAGCAGGCCATTAAAATAACATAATGTGCAAGTAGTAAGATGCAATACTCTGGCAATTCCAAAAAAATCGGAAGAGAAGTTTTACGCGCCTGTTATGTAACTGATGCATCTGTGCGTAGGGGCCACGCGTTAGAGTTCATGGCGGTCAAGTGGTTGTACCTGTACTCCACGTTCCCCACCTTTTCCTTGGTTACTAGGTGGGGGGGGGGGGGGGGTGGAAACGGGACATAGTGGCCGGGCCTCGGCTTGCAGCTCCTACCCACTTCGCCTCCACCCCTCCCTTGGGCACGGGGAAGGTGACTTTCAAAAAAACGGAGGGGGTAACGTAAAAAAAGAAGAAAAGTATTTAGCGTTCGAGCTTCGTAAGGTGAACGTCTATTAGGCGACACTTCGACTCCCGCTCAAACCCTCATTTTTGTAGTAGAAGAGTAAATTCTATTGTAGTCAAAAAATTTTCGCCTATATTAGCAACGTCTCACCGCTACGCAGGTTAACTGCCAAATGAAGCCAGTCTCCGTGTTGCATCTCGAAGCGTCGAGGTGCAAAACAGTTCCGGATACCTTACCAGATTGCATGTATAAGGGATTTCGCAGACAACGACAGACATACAATTTCAGGAAAACTTAATATGTTTCTTCATGTACTTGTCGGTAGTTATAAATATGTTTGTTCTAATAATTAAATGTAATTAAACGTAGTCAAATAACATGAAATTCACTAATACACGTGGATTTTTAAATTTTATCACCTCTCAAATGTTGTACAAATTAAATAATATGACCGGTTTCAGCGGGAGTCAAACCGTCCCCTCATACACGTTCTTTTTGCGTAGCTCGAACGCTAACCATTTGACCACCATAAACTCTAACGTGTACCACGTACGCACACAAGCGTCTGTTACATAACAGACGCATAAAAGTTCTCTTGCGGTTTTCTCGGAATTTCCAGAGCAGTTTACGTTACTCCTTTCACATTATGTTGTTTTAATGGCCTACTAAAGGTGTACAAAGTTGAAGTAAATCTGTGATCCCAACGTCGTGGCGTCCTCTTGTGGGTTTTGGTGCGGTCCTTGGCCAGCCGCAGGTGGCAACGGTAGCCTGGAGTGCAGTGTGTGGTGGCGTACCTAGCCCCTCAGATAAACAGGTCGCCAGCAGCATGGGTGGTCCAGTCTCTCATTCGCCTATCTCGGTCACCGATGGCATACGATGTCTGGGCGATCACGCGGTCGGGGGAGGCGCTGCTTTGCCGAGCACAGACCATGTCCTGAGATTCTTGGCAATCGTGCTGGCTGTGGATAATAGCAAGCAGAGGCCACGGTAGGGCAGTCACAGGAACATTAGGTCTGGTTAGGCATCTGACCATATCGTGGCTGGTGAACAAAGACAGCGCTTCAGTTTGGACTGTACGAAATGTGTGAGGGAAGTAATGAGACTTACTTGTTATGTACCAAAGTTTTTATTTTTCTGATACAACAATATTGTCCCCTTCAAGGCAATTCCCTTCGGCAGCTATACATCGGCGGAGACGCTCATCCCAGTCTTGCTACCAGCGCTAAAAGACTTCACCTGGAAGGGCCTTTCACATGTCGGCCACATTCTTCTGAATGTTTTCCATACTCCCAAGATGACATCCTTTTAAGACATTTTTCAACTCCGGGAAAAGAAAAAAGTCACAAGGACTTAGATCAGGTGAATAGGCGGGCTGTAGAATAATAGAATGCCTTTTAAGGTAAAAAATTCCGTGATGGAAGCGGCCATGTCACATGGGGCGTCGTCATGATGCAGCATCCACTTGTCTGCAATGTCCGGTCTCACTCGATTCCACCTTTTCCTGAACCTTTCAAGGACGTCTTAGCGAAACACTTGGTTGACAGTTTCTCCTGGAGGAAATAATTCTTTATATTTGATACCCCTAGTGTCAAAAAATGAATTGAACCGTGGTCTAGGGGTAGCGACTTTGATTCGTAATCAATACGTTTTCGGTCCCGGGTTCGATCCCCACCACTGCCTAAATTTTGATAAATAATCAGCATTGGCGGCCGAAGACCTCCGGCATAAGAAGTCAGCCTCATTCTGCCAACGGCCTTGTCAAAGAGGGCGGAGGAGCGGATAGAGGTTCAGGGCAATCTCTTGTCCTAGGGGTGGGAAATTGCCCCTAAAGGCGGAAGAATCAGCAATGATCAACGACATGAGGATGCAGAAGGCAATGGAAACCACTGCATTAAAGACACGTAACGTGTATCCACAGGGCATGTGGCCTGTAACTGAAGAAGTGTCATGATGATCTCTCCATTGGCAAAAGATTCCGGAATAGTCCCCCATTCGGATCTCCGGGAGGGGACTGCCAAGGGTAAGGTTACCATGAGAAAAAGATTGAATAATAAACGAAAGGCTACCGTTCTACGAGTCGGGGCATGGAATGTCAGAAGCTTGAACGTGGTGGGGAAACTAGAAAATCTGAAGAGGGAAATGCAAAGGATCAATCTAGGTATAGTAGGGGTCAGTGAAGTGAAGTGGAAGGAAGACAAGGATTTATGGTCAGATGAGCATCGGGTAATATCAACAGCAGCAGAAAATGGTATAACAGGTGTAGGAAGGTAGGGCAGAGGGTGTGTTACTGTGAACAGTTTAGTGACCGGGTTGTTCTAATCAGAATCGACAGCAGACCAACACCGACAACCATAGTTCAGGTATACATGCCGACGTCGCAAGCTGAAGATGAACAGATAGAGAAAGTGTATGAGGATATTGAAAGGGTAATGCAGTATGTAAAGGGGGACGAAAATCTAATAGTCATGGGCGACTGGAATGCAGTTGTAGGGGAAGGAGTAGAAGAAAAGGTTACAGGAGAATATGGGCTTGGGACAAGGAATGAAAGAGGAGAAAGACTTATTGAGTTCTGTAACAAGTTTCAGCTAGTAATAGCGAATACTCTGTTCAAGAATCACAAGAGGAGGAGGTATACTTGGAAAAGGCCGGGAGATACGGGGAGATTTCAATTAGATTACATCATGGTCAGACAGAGATTCCGAAATCAGATACTGGATTGTAAGACGTATCCTGGAGCAGATATAAACTCAGATCACAATATAGTAGTGATGAAGAGTAGGCTGAAGTTCAAGACATTAGTCAGGAAGACTCAATACACAAAGAAGTGGGATACGGAAGTACTAAGGAATGACGAGATACGTTTGAAGTTCTCTAACGCTATAGATACAGCAATAAGGAATAGCGCAGTAGGCAGTATAGTTGAAGAGGGATGGACATCTCTAAAAAGGGCCATCACAGAAGTTGGGAAGGAAAACATAGGTATAAAGAAGGTAGCTCCGAAGAAACCATGGGTATCAGAAGAAATACTTCAGTTGATTGATGAAAGGAGGAAGTACAAACATGTTCCGAGAAAATCAGGAATACAGAAATACAAGTCGCTGAGGAATGAAATAAATAGGAAGTGCAGGGAAGCTAAGACGAAATGGCTGCAGGAAAAATGTGAAGACATCGAAAAAGATATGATTGTCGGAAGGACAGACTCAGCATACAGGAAAGTCAAAACAACCTTTGGTGACATTAAAAGCAACGGTGGTAACATTAAGAGTGCAACGGGAATTCCTCTGTTAAATGTAGAGGAGAGAGCGGATAGGTGGAAAGAATACATTGAAAGCCTCTATGAGGGTGAAGATTTGTCTGATGTGATAGAAGAAGAAACAGGGGTCGATTTAGAAGAGATAGGGGATCCAGTATTAGAATCGGAATTTAAAAGAGCTTTGGAGGACTTACGGTCAAATAAGACAGAAGGTATAGATAACATTCCATCGGAATTTCTAAAATCATTGGGGGAAGTGGCAACAAAACGACTATTCACGTTGGTGTGCAGAATATATGAGTCTGGCGACATACCATCTGACTTTCGGAAAAGCATCATCCACACAATTCCGAAGACGGCAAGAGCTGACAAGTGCGAGAATTATCTCACAATCAGCTTAACAGCTCATGCATCGAAGCTGCTTACAAGAATAATATACAGAAGAATGGAAAAGAATATTGAGAATGCGCTAGGTGACGATCAGTTTGGCTTTAGGAAAAGTAAAGGGACGAGAGAGGCAATTCTGACGTTACGGCTAATAATGGAAGCAAGGCTAAAGAAAAATCAAGACACTTTCATAGGATTTGTCGACCTGGAAAAAGCGTTCGACAATATAAAATGGTGCAATCTGTTCGAGATTCTGAAAAAAGTAGGGGTAAGCTATAGGGAGAGACGAGTCATATACAATATGTACAACAACCAAGAGGGAATAATAAGAGTGGACGATCAAGAACGAAGTGCTCGTATTAAGAAGGGTGTAAGACAAGGCTGTAGCCTTTCGCCCCTACTCTTCAATCTGTACATCGAGGAAGCAATGATGGAAATAAAAGAAATGTTCAGGAGTGGAATTAAAATACAAGGTGAAAGGATATCAATGATACGATTCGCTGATGACATTGCTATCCTGAGTGAAAGTGAAGAAGAATTAAATGATCTGCTGAACGGAATGAACAGTCTAATGAGTACACAGTATTGTTTGAGAGTAAATCGGAGAAAGACGAAGGTAATGAGAAGTAGTAGAAATGAGAACAGCGAGAAACTTAACATCAGGATTGATGGTCACGAAGTCAATGAAGTTAAGGAATTCTGCTACCTAGGCAGTAAAATAACCAATGACGGACGGAGGAAGGAGGACATCAAAAGCAGACTCGCTATGGCAAAAAAGGCATTTCTGGCAAAGAGAAGTCTACTAATATAAAATACCGGCCTTTAATTGAGGAAGAAACTTCTGAGGATGTACGTCTGGAGTACAGCATTGTATGGTAGTGAAACATGGACTGTGGGAAAACCGGAACAGAAGGGAATCGAAGCATTTGAGATGTGGTGCTATAGACGAATGTTGAAAATTAGGTGGACTGATAAGGTAAGGAATGAGCAGGTTCTACGCAGAATCGGAGAGGAAAGGAATATGTGGAAAACACTGATAAGGAGAAGGGACAGGGTGATAGGACATCTGCTAAGACATGAGGGAATGACTTCCATGGTACTAGAGGGAGCTGAAGAGGGCAAAAACTGTAGAGGAAGACAGAGATTGGAATACGTCAAGCAAATAATTGAGGACGTAGGTTGCAAGTGCTACTCTGAGATGAAGAGGCTAGCACAGGAAAGGAATTCGTGGTGGGCTGCATCAAACCAAACCAAACCAAAAACAAAGAAAAGTGTCAAAAAAGGAAATCAGCATTGTTTTTATCTTTAGTTTGCTCATTCGAGGTTTTTTTTCAGGAGCGGCGATGTCTGAGTGTACCACTCTTTACCTTGTCGCTTTGCTTCGGGAACATACTGAAAAGTGCACGATTCATCACCTGCGATCGCACGACTGAACCATTCGTGGTTACTGGCAATCCTCTAAAGAACATCACTGCACACATTTCTCAGATTGTCCTTCTGCTCAATTGTAAGGTTCTTCAGCACCATTGTCGCAGAAACCTTTCGCATGTGCAAATGTCCGGCCAAAATTTGATATCTGATGAAAAAGTTTAACAGGTCACCCATCATCCTTATTGTTAAACGTCGGTCTCATTTCACAAGAGCACGCGCACGTTCGATGTTTTCGTACGTTTTTGAAGTAGAAGGTCTCCCTGAGCGAGGTTCATCTTCAAAGTGTTCTCGGACTTCCAAAAATGATTTCTGCCTTTGGAAAACTTGTCCTCTTGATAACGAATGTTCCCCATAGGACTGTTTCAACTTTACAAAGGGCACACGTGCAGATTCCATAAGTTTAACACAAAACTTTATTGCATAACATTGCTCTAATTCCACCGTTCCATTTTAACAGAAAAAAGACGCAGCTTCACTGGCGACGCTCTCAAAAATCACGTGGTCGTTCTATGGAGCTGAAAGACTGAGCATGTGGAATGGATGAACACACCGGTGTACACAAGTGGAATAACACAGCGTTGCCAGATCGCCAGCGGTGTTGTCAGTCTCTTTACTTTTCTCACACACCTCACAGATAAGATCTTACAGATGACGAGAAGCGCTATCTCGCATATCATGTCCGCTCCTCAGTTCCATCAAAGCCACCCCGTCGACGATGCTTGGAGGTTATCGACCCAAGCTTTTCACATGGGACACAGGGCAGTCGTTGATTAGATGATTGAAAGACTTTCACATTATCGATATTTGAGTTGCAAATTATGTAGAGTGATATGTAGATTGAATTAATTTGATTTGAAAATAGTGTACTCCTTCGTTTTTATTAAAGACTATCCGTTAGTGACTGTCAATAGGTGTAGTACTTGTAGGCGTTTTATTTCTTGAGAATTACGTTTGGCTGGGCTGGCAGTTTCAGAGACGAACAGGAGGCCAAACGGGGTCGACGGGCATCATTAACTTACCGCAGGTTATAAAGTTGGCGCCGACGCCAGGTAGGACAGCGTTCGGCGGAGGTTACTGTGTGCACTGGACGGGGTAAGCGGACGCCCAGCATGGGCTTCGTGTCTGTCTTGGCCACAATAATGGGTTCACTATGCTGTTTGTAGTAGCTTATCCGCACTCCTATTTCTTTTATTCATTATTAAACCTACTCCTGCATTACTCCAGTTTGATTTTGTATTTATAACCCTCTATTCCAGAACCAATACAATACTGACAGCAGGTAACGCCGTCGTTAGAATTCTGCACGAGATGACCGCCGTTTCCATGTTCCTAAAACGTTTTTCTGCAAGTGAGGGCGTTGTAAAGTACAGCAAAGGTCCCGGAAGGCAGCCAACAATGAACCTTGGGCGGAGAATGCGGAGAAGACGCCGCCAGTCTGCCGATAGGAGAGCAATATACCGGTGGACATTACGCAAGCTCTGTGAAAGCCACAGGTATTTAAGGCTCTATGCTCTCGGCAGGCAAGTTGTGAAGGTTCTGTAAGTGTGAGACTGTAACTTTCTCGTCCCAGAAATACCTGTAGCTGGGCCCTCCTATATATAAACTGAAGCGCTAAAGACAGTGGTATAGGCATGCGTATTCAAATGTGTCTGGAGCAGTTGTTACGTCGCTTACTGCTGATACAATGGTAGGTTATCAAAATTTAAGTGAGTTTCAGCATGGTGTTATGATCCGCGCAGGAGCGATGGGACACAACATTTGAGATATGGTGCTACAGAGAGATGCTGAAAATTAGATGAACTGATAAGGTAAGAAATGAGGAGATTCTGTGCAGAAGTGGAAAGGGATATGTGGGAAACACTGACGAGGAAGAGGGACTGGATGACAGGACATCAGTTAAGACATAACAGAATGACTTTCATGGTACTAGAGGGAGCTGTAAAGGGCAAAAACTGTGGAAGAAGACAGAGATTAGAATATATTCAGCAAATTATTGAGAACGTAGGTTATAAGTGCTACGACGAGATGAAGAGGTTGGCAGAGGAGAGGAGTTCGTGACTGCCCGCATCCAGCCAGTAAGAAGACTGTTGACTTAAAAAAAAAAAAGAGAACCAGAATTTGAGATAGTTTGCAGGAATACACCATATATGCTCTTTTCGAAGAATTACGTAATCAGCCCTTTTTTTTTTTTAACAGGATCGTTATCAGTGTCATAGAATTGCGTAACCCTTTTAGAATCTGCAGTTGGCTATATTGTATGTTAAGGCTGCAGAATTTCGGCAGTAAATTGTCAGGAAGAAGCACGTTTCTGGTGACAAACGTTTCACTTCCTGACCTGGTGCAAGTAGTTCAACAGATTCCTTAAGCCAGCAATAAACACAACTGAAACATGGAAGAACTGGTGGTAACAATACAAGCACTTTCATTAGCAGCATCAGTGACAAAGAAAAACAGCACTTATGCAAAACTGATATTCTTATACTGTGGAAATTTTGTGTTACTCAATCACTTGAGACAAATCTTTGAGGATCAACTTTATTTATTCCATTTATTTGATACTGTCAAAAACACTGGATGCGGGGGAAGATGGACAAATGATGAAGTCGGTTTAAAAATTAATTTATTCACACAAATACAAAAACTGCAATTCATCTGTAGGTAACTAAATTGTGTTTCCAAAGCACTCAATCACTGATTCTTAAACAATCCTATTTTTGTATGGAAACACCCAGCCCGTGCATCATGTAGTTTCTCACTGCATAGATTCACTTCTTTATGCAGCCTTATCTTAAAATACTCAGTCAGTACAATTTTTCTCATCTGATAAATTTTATTGTCCAGCGGTGGACAATTTGTAAGATGTTCATTCAGCTGAAGAAAAACATCCTTCCGTTCAAAAATGGTTCAAATGGCTCTGAGCACTATGGGACTTAACATCTGTGGTCATCAGTCCCCTAGAACTTAGAACTACTTAAACCTAACTAACCTGAGGACATCACACACATCCATGCCCGAGGCAGGATTCGAACCTGCGACCGTAGCAGTCGCGCGGCATCCTCCCGTAACTGCTACAAAACTGATGTGAGGAATTTGTCGAGGGAGATTTTCACATTCAAAATAGACATTAGCCTTCATACTCTCTCGCCAGTTTTACCCAGACGAACGACATCATTCGATGCAACCGACAAGCAATCTCTCTTCTTTGTGTTCAAGACACCTGAACGGGGCGAAAATTTCACCTAATTTTTCTGGTAAGTTTCCTGGCCGCAAATGCAGCGGTCTATTCGAGAACATAATTCGCACACAAAGGGAGGGATGCTGGATGTATAAAATTATGGTCATCATTTATTAAGCTCACCTCTGGAACAGAGGGCAACTCGTTACAATCAAGGTCCTTGCTTTCATGATTACTTGACATTACGCTGAGAATCGTGGTAGAGCAATTTGCACGTGTGGGTGCTCCAATCTGAATGTGCACCAAAAATCTATTTAAGGCAGCTTCAAAATGCGGGCTTGTAAGGCTATTATTCTGCCCCTCCCAAAGACTTTTCACAGCACTGAGAAACACTTCCAGGTGCACCTGACTAAGTTTGTGTGTCGATAAATATGTCATTCAGGGTGCAAATCTATTTGTTATACCCTCATAGACAGCTAAGGTTGAATACAGACTAATGACTACGCCTACAAAACCAATTCTTCTTGTGGAGTGCACCAAAAATGTTACCCCAGCAGATTATTTTAATGTAAACAGCTAATCTTTTGCTTCCTTTACGTGTTGGCATTAATCACTCTATGCAGTTGGTGACAAGGGTCTTTTGGATCCCTTGGAAAATAAATTCCTGCTGCTTGAAATGTCAAATGAATTGTTCATTAACCTGAAACATTTCACTGTTTCTTCACGTTCGTGAATATGGAACAGGCTCTAATGTTTGCCACAGCATGTAAGAGCACTGACTACACTTTCACTGAATGTCTGTGCAGCATGTTTAACCTTCACGGGTTCTTTGTGCCAATTGATATGGCGTTCTGCTATTTTTTTTACAAGTGCAATCCCTCTTGAGCCTGTAACTTTTGTAATTCCACAAAATAGCTCCATTTTATTAGGCCGTCTTCACAGAATATAGCCACCCAGTAAAAAGACAATTTCTTACCGTTTTAACATGTGACAAGCATCTACAAGTATGGATAAGTTTAGATCTGCTGATGCGTTAACAAACCGAGGTTTCAAACTATTAGCTCCGAAACAACGAGCTGTCGATAAATTACCAGCCGCACCATCAACTGTTAAGGAGAAGACATTAATTTCAATCAGTTTCAGACAATCAAGAAAACACAACTAAACTGGCCCTTTCACTACAACTGTCAGGAAATACCTCACTGCAGTTTTCCATTTCTCATTCTGGGATGTGGTAAATTATTGTAAAGAATCTCTCTAACATAGTCATAGGCTCGGCCTGGAAAAAAATATTTTGAATAACGGCAAATTTGGGTAGATCTTCAGGATGCTCCTTTCCATATTCTGCTTTGCAGCTTCTCAACAAATTGATAGCAATAGGTGGGGGAAGATAGTACGAATAGAATAGGAACAATTTTTACTAACACTGGAATAGCATATTTGCATAAAAGTAGAAACATGGACACAACTTAATTTGTATTAAAATCTGGATTTACAGTAATTCTGATAAGAATATGGCAGGTGAATATTACTCGCCTTAAGCTCGAACAGTTTCGTGTTTGCAATAGTAAATGTAGGCTACGACACAAAAAACAGTTATCAATGATGCGCTATTATTTTACTCTGTGGACTTGTTAACATCGCAGTACTATATAGGTGACAAGGTAAAAAAAAGTAGAAATATTGGTTTACCGCTAATATGTAGGCTGTACTTTCAATAATCATCTGTTTTGCTTTAAATCTGACAGCAGTGCCTCAGTAGTACTAATTTTGTTTATTAAACGACGGTATTTTCGCTTCTCTAAACATAACTTCTTCGTCTTTTCAAGTCTTCTATTAGCAACTTCCACAGTATTAGTGGCTTTATTGGGAGATAAAGTTCCCGTTTCCTTATTGTAATTCCGTATACATGTTTTTCTTAATGTTCGTGGCCGTTTTAGTCTCGTTTTAGTTGACGTTAATCTTTGGCAAAACTACAAAAAAAGCAATATGTTAACAAAATTTTCTGTACTGATTGTGAATAGGAATTTAATGTTCGATGAGGGGCACTTAAATGAAAACCGAACACCCGTCACAACGAAACCATGGTATGGTTCCATTCAAAAGTAATCCCCACACGTGTTAAGACATTTATGCCATTGGAAGACGAGGCGATCAATTCCTGTTTCGCAGAATGCGATCAGCCGATGACAGCTCCACAGCCGTACCCACTCTTGCTGTTTCTTGTCCGGCTGAATCCGACGTTCACGCATTTCTTTCTTCGGCTCGCCATAGATGTGAAAATCACACGGGGAAAGATCTGTTTCTCAAGCGAATCACTGAAGTGTAGCTTTCATCCGATTGACAGTGTGGGGGCGGACACTATCGTGCAACAGGATGATTTCGTCTGACAGCGTGCCAGCATCCTGAGAGCAAACGGCAAAGCCAACGGTGGAAACGTCCGACCTCTTCCCCGCAAAAGATATCCAAAGTTGACGCAAGTTCCAGTAAGGTCAGGATTACCTTCTTCTCACTGCAGGGGCCCTCTGCTTGTCCAGTTTCTCGAACGTAGAACGGCAATCAATTCGCAGCGCTGTGAAGACACTTCGCAGATACTTCGATGCGCCGTAAACTCAAAAGGACAGAATCATCCTGCACCCACACTGCCAGTCGGAAGAAGGCTACGCTTCAGCGATTTGGTTGAGAAAGACTGGAACATCCTCCGTATACCCCCAGACCTTTCACGGTGTGATTTTCACTTCCTTGGCGACCTGAAGAAAGACATGCATGGACGTCGTTTTCAATCAGAGGAGGTAATGCAAGGGTGGGTGCGGTTGTTTATCCGTCAGCTGCCTACCGCGTTCGGAATTGATCGTCTCGTCTCCCTCTGGGATAAACGTCCTAATGAGTGTGGTGATTACTTCTGAATGGAGCCATTCCGTCGTCCTGTTGTGTCGGGAGTCCTGTTTTAGTTTGACTGCCGTCTATACTACTATCAACTACAGTCATATAACCTACACAACATTCAGATACTTGCATTATAATGAAACAGATTGCACAATTTGTTAACAAACAACTTGTATGTGCAGTATACACCGACATGATCCTTATGAATGGCAAAGCTCATGGTAATGGGAGAGCTGTTCGTCGCCTTCATCAAGATCGTTCTCCACAACGTCCGACTCCATCGCGTACCCTTTTCGCCACAATTACGCAACTTCTTCGAAAAGGGTACCTTCACCGTCAGCAGGCGTGAATGTGTTGCTCCAAGCAGACGCCGCACACCAGAATTGGAAGAGGCCGTATTGCATCACGTTGAAAAGAACCCGAGCAATTTCTTTGGCTATCAATGCGTGGACCTGTAAAACAAGTGATGTACTGGGTCACGCTTAGTCAGTTACTTGTAAAGGTGGTCGCGTTACCATGTTTTGAAATGGTTGTACCATGAAAACGGTACGCTTCCGGACGTGGGTTCCAGTTCAGAATATTATCTACTAACTCCCCTCCACAAGTCCTAGAAGTTTGTAACGATAATTTCCGAACACCCTCTAAATTGGATACATGTTTACATAAATACTGTTTTTATCTCCATGTACCCCATATTCATTTCATTTACTTGTCGTTGTTGTGGACTTCAGTCCAGAGACTGGTTTGATGCAGCTCTCCATGCTACTCTATCCTGTGCAAGCTTATTCAACCCCCAGTACCTACTGCAACCTACATCCTTCTCAATCTGTCTAGTGTAGTCATCTCTCGGTCTCCCTCTACGATTTTTACCATACACGCTGCCCTCCAATACTAAATTGGTGATCTCTTGATGTCTCAGAATATGTGCTACCAACGGATCCCTTCCTCTAGTCAAGTTGTGCTACAAATTTTTCTTCTCCCCAATTTTAGTTACGTGATCTACCCATCTCCATGCTGCTCTATCCTGTGCAAGTTTCTTCATCTCCCAGTACCTACTGCAACCTACATCCTTCTGAATCTGTTTAGTGTATTCATCTCTTGGTCTCCCTCTACGGTTTTTACCCTCCACACTGCCCTCCAGTACCAAATTGGTGATCCCTTGATGCCTCAGAACATGTCCTACCAACCGGTCCCTTCTTCTGGTCAAGTTGTGCCACAAACTTCTCTTCTCCCCAATACTATTCAATACCTCGTCATTAGTTATAAGATCTACCCACCTAATCTTCAGCATTCTTCTGTAGCACCAAATTTCGAGAGCTTCTATTCTCTTTTTGTCTAAACTATTCATCATGCACGTTTCACTTCCATACATGGCTACACTCCATACAAATACTTTCAGAAAATACTTCCTGACACTTAAATCTATACTCGATGGTAACAAATTTCTCTTCTTCAGAAACGCTTTCCTTGCCGTTGCCAGTCTACATATTATATCCTCTCTACTTCGACCATCATCAGTTATTTTGCTCCCCAAATAGCAGAACTCATTTACTACTTTAAGCGTCTCATTTCCTAATCTAATACGCTCAGCAACACCCGATTTAATTCGAATACATTCCATTATCCTACCCTCCTTTCAACACACTGTCCATTCCGTTCAGCCTCTCTTCCAAGTCCTTTGCTGTCTATGAGAGAATTACAATGTCATCGGCAAACCTCAAAGTTTTTATTTTTTTCCGTGGATTTTAATTCTTACTCCGAATTTTTCTTTTGTTACCTTTACTGCTTGCTCAATATACAGATTGATTCATGACTTTAAACCATTATGATCTACTCCACCATCTCATGAAATATTTTCCGTTCGTCCTGCAATTCTCTGTATGTGCTACGTATTGTCATACGTGCAGTTTCATTCATTTGGCGGCCATCTATTCATTTTCGAATAGTATCACGTTTCCCAGAAATCAGATAACTGTTAGAGGCAATAGAGACGCGGAACTGCTCCGGTGTCTTGTTATTAAGCCGGATGTTTCCGAAGTGAAAAACAACAAAGCCTTTGTACCCGTTTCTAGCTGCACGTCGCGGATGTGACGTGGAACATATCGACAGGGGCAACCTTCGCTGTGGTACACATTTGCTAACAGCGACGCACTTTCGCTGGCTCAGTAACCTTTTTTTTTCCCTTCACGCTAATGACGCCTGGTTAGTAGCGGGCGCTAACCAACAGGATACGGCCGCGCTGGCGTCTTGAGAATCTGCTGTCCTTTACCGTATACCGTCGCAGCTTGCGGAAGTCTGCTGTTACGTCAGTACGCCCCACACACGGGAACAGTTCCCCCTCATTTACAACAGGAGAGAGGGTCTTAAAAACTGGCGACCTTGTCTTGTTGATTTACCGGTCGTCAGTGCACTAGCGGTATTGTGATCGCCGCGTTCTGCGCTACAAGCGGCGATACGTAGGTCGCACGTTGGCGACGGTCTATTAGCGTCACTTGTGAGGTGCTGTAATACATTGTCTGACTTCCTGTGAGAGCGTCCAGCCGCCGAGAAGGAGCCGTCACTCTTAACCGCAGTTTTACTAGCGTGTAAAACATACAAGGGAAAGATGAGTAAAAAACAATGACGATACGTTACAGAAGACATACGTGCTTTTGCTTTGATCCTAGATTATAAATAGGAAGATTCAATAAAATATTCAGGATTTCAAAATGATACACTATTTGATCAGAAGTATCCGGACACCTTGCTGAAAATGACTTACAAGTTCGTGGAGCCCTCCATCGGTGATGCTGAAATTCAGTATGCTGTTGGTCCACCCTCAGTCTTGATGACAGCTTCCACTCTCGCAGGCATACGGTCAATCAGGAGCTGGAAGGTTTCTTGGGGAATGGCAGCCCATTGTTCATGGAGTGCTGCCCTGAGGATAGGTAACGATGTCGGTCGGTGAGGCCTTGCACTCTGTGAGGCCAGTCTATTACAGGGATGTTATTGTCATATAACCAATCCACCACAGACCGTGCATTATGAACAGGTGCTCGATCGTGTTGAAAAATGCAATCGCCATCCCTGAATTTCTCTTCAACAGTGGGAAGAAAGAAGTTTCTTAAAACATCAATTCTGCAGTGAACACATAGTGCGTAGTGGGGCGATCACTCTGTTGTAGGAATAATTCAAAATCCAAGATCGCTTAAATACACACTAAAGGTGTGTTGAAACCTGTTATCCAGTAAACAGTATTTAAGCAGTCTTGGCTTTCGAATTATTTCTAAAACATCAGTGTAGACCTATGCTGCGACAGTGCCACGCAAAACAACAAGGGGTTCAAATGGCTCTGAGCACTACGCGACTTAACTTCTGAGGTCATCAGTCGCCTAGTACTTAGAACTAATTAAACCTAACTAACCTAAGGACATCACACACATCCATCCCCGAGGCAGGATTCGAACCTGCGACCGTAGCGGTCGCTCGTTTCCAGACTGTAGCGCCTAGACCCGCACGGCCACTCCGGCCGGCCAACAAGGGGTGCAAGGTCCCTCCTTGAAAAACACGACAACGCCATAACACCACCGCCTCCGAATTTTACTGTTGGCACAACACACGTTGGCAGATGAAGTTCACCTGGCATTCGCCATACCCACACCCTGCCATCGGATCACCACATTGTGTACCGTGATTCTTCCTCCACACACAACTTTTTTCCACTGTTCAATCACCCAATATTTACGCTCCTAACACCAAGCGAGGCGTCGCTTGGCATTTACCGGTGTGATGTGTGGCTTGTGACCGACCGCTCCATCTTGAAATCCAAGTTTTCTTACCTTCCGCCTAACTGTCATAGTACTTGCAGTAAATCCTGTGTGATGGTCTGGATAGATGTCTGTCTATTACACACTACGACCCTCTTCAACTGTCGCCGGTCTCTGTCGGTCAACGGACGAGGTCGGCCTCTAGACTTTTGTGCTGTACGTGTCCTTTAACGTTTCCACTTCACTATCGCATCGGAAACAGTGGACCTAGTAATGTTTAGGACTGTGGAAATCTCGCGTACAGACGTATGACACCAGTGACAGCCAATCACCTGACCACGTTCGAAGTCCGTGAGTTACGCGGAGCGCCCAACTCTGCTCTCTCACAATGTCTAATGAGGTCGTCGATATGGAGTATCTGGCAGTAGGTGCTAGCACAATGCACCTAATATGAAAAACGTACATTTTTGCGGGTGTCCGGATGCTTTTGATCACATAGTGTAGGTGGCCACTTGATAACGAGCACTTTCTTACTACCGGCAGCTTGCTGTAAATGTAAGAAAATGTAAGTTAACGCAGATGAGTACGAAAAACAATCCCCCACTCTTCAAATTCAGTAGTAGTGACCCGCTTGTCACAGGCACGTCGATTAAATATCTGGTCGTAACGCTGCAAAGCGATATGAGTTAGAACCGGCGCGTAAGGACGACTGTCAGGAAGGAGAATAGTCGTCTTCGCTTTATTGGGAGAATTTTAGGAAACACAGTTCATCTGTAAAGAAGACAGCGTATGGAACACTAATGCGACCCATTCAGGAACACTGCTCAAATGCTTGGGATCCCCACCAGGTCGGATTAATAGAAGACATCGAAGCAAATCAGAGGCGTGCTGCTAAATTTGTTACCGGTAGGTTCGATCCGTACGCGAATATCGCAGAGATGATTCGTGAACTCGGATGGCAGCCCCTAGAGGGAAGCTGACATTCTTTACGTGAAACGCTACGGAGAACTTTCTTTACACTTTTAACAAAATCAACTGCAAATTATTTGTCGTTGATTACATACGATCACAACAAGCTAGTTTCGGCATATGTGCCATTGTCAAGCGTTCCTGTTGACATTCATTTATACACTGAAGCGTCAGGGAAACTGGTATTAGCATGTGTATTCAAATACAGGGATATATATACAGGCAGAATAGGGCGCTGCGGTCGGCAACGGCTTGTATACAGGGTGTTACAAAAAGGTACGGCCAAACGTTCAGGAAACATTCCTCACACACAAATAAAGAAAAGATGTTATGTGGACATGTGTCCGGAAACGCTTAATTTCCATGTTAGAGCTCATTTTAGTTTCGTCAGTATGTACTGTACTTCCTCGATTCACCGCCAGTTGGCCCAATTGAAGGAAGGGAATGATGACTTCGGTGCTTGTGTTGACATGCGACTCATTGCTATACAGTACTAGCATCAAGCATTGTTGGTGATGTCTTGATTGGGCCCCATGTTCTTCAACCTACGCTCAATGGAGCACGTTATCATGATTTCATACGGGATACTCTACCTGTGCTGCTAGAACACGTGCCTTTACAAGTGCGACACAACATTTGGTTCATGCACGATGGAGCTCCTGCACGTTTCAGGCGAAGTGTTCGTACGCTTCTCAACAACAGATTCGGTGACCGATGGATTGGTAGAGGCGGACCAATTCCGTGGCCTCCACGCTCTCTTGACTTTCATTTATGGGGGCATTTGAAAGCTCTTGTCTACGCAACCCCGGTACCAAATGTAGAGACTCTTTGCGCTCGTATTGTGGACGGCTGTGATACAATACGCCATTGCCCAGGGCTGCATCAGCGCATCAGGGATTCCATGCGACAGAGGGTGGATGCATGTATCCTCGCTAACGGAGGACACTTTGAACATTTCCTGTAACAAAGTGTTTGAAGTCACGCTGGTAAGTTCTGTTTCTATGTGTTTCCATTCCATGATTAATGTGATTTGAAAGAAGTAATAAAAATGAGCTCTAACATGGAAAGTAAGCGTTTCCGGACACATGTCCACATAACATATTTTCTTTCTTTGTGTGTGAGGAATGTTTCCTGAAAGTTTGGCCGTACCTTTTTGTAACACCCTGTATAAGACAGCAACTGTCGGGCGCAGTTGTTAGATCGGTTACTGCTGCTACAATGGCAGCTTATCAAGATTTAAGTGAGTTTGAACGAGGTATTATAGTCGGCGCAGAGAGCGATGGGACA
This sequence comes from Schistocerca piceifrons, assembly GCF_021461385.2. Taxonomy (NCBI): domain Eukaryota; kingdom Metazoa; phylum Arthropoda; class Insecta; order Orthoptera; family Acrididae; genus Schistocerca; species Schistocerca piceifrons. The sequence goes on along the minus strand of NC_060140.1, from coordinate 273,964,063 downwards.
CAGCGTCTCCGAGGTAGCGATGAAGTGAGGATTTTCCCGTATGACCATTCACGAGTGTACAGTTAATACCAGGAATGCGGTATAACATCAAAGCTCCGACATCACTGCGGTCGGAAAAAGATCCTGCAAGAACGGGACCAATGACGACTGAAGACAATCGTTCAACGTGACAGAAGAGCAACCCTTCCGCGAATTGCTGCAGACTTCAATGCTGGGTCATCAACAAGTGTATGCGTGCGAACCATTCAACGAAACATCATCGATTTTGGCTTTCGGAGGCGAAGGCTCACTCTTCTACCCTTGATGAGAGCACGACACGAAGCTTTACGCCTCGCCTGGGCCCATCAACACCGACACTGGACTGTTGGTGACTAGAAACAAGTTGCCTGGTCGGATGAGTCTCGTTTCAAATTGTATCGAGCGGGTTAAAGTGTACTAGTATGGAGACAACTACATGAATCCATGGAAGCAGCATGTCAGCAGGGGACTGTTCAAGCTGGTGGAGGCTTGGTAATAGAGCAGGGCGTGTGCGGATGGAGTGATATGGGACCCCTGATACGTCTGGATACGACTCTGACAGGTGACACGTACGTAAGCATCCTGTCTGATCACCTGCATCCATTCATGTCCATTGCGCATTCCGATGGTCTATGGCAATTCCAGCAGGACAATGCGACCCCCAAACCTACCACACATGAACATTATTGAGCATATCTGGGATGTCTTATAACGTGCTGTTCAGAAGAGATCTGCACTCTTTCGTATTCTTACAGATTTACGGACAGCCCTGCAGGATTCATGGTGTCGATTCCCTACAGCAATACTTCAGACATGAGTCGAGTCGATGCCACGTCGTGTTGCTGCACTTCTACGTGCTCGCGGGGCTCTACACGATATTAGGCAGGTGTGCCAGCTTCTTTGGCTCTTTAGTATATATCATTTTATTCTACGTCTATGTAATAGTACTAAGGTGTTTTATCTTATATCATATGTACATCTATACGGAGTGACGTCCATGATAGATCTTCTTTTATGTACTATGTTGTAAACATCGGTCACGTATCTAATAATAGCGAAATTTCGTATTTTTTGACAGTTATAAAATTATAAATCGGTTTAGTGTCGATGTAATAGTACTGTGCGATTTTGTGATATGCTGTACTTATGTCTGGACGGAGGGACGTCCATGAAACTCTTAGAACGTAAGTTCTTTTATGTACTATATTGGTAACGTCAGCCACGTATTTAATTTCTATTCAAATTTCCCGCTGTTTTTGACAGTTGTAAAATAACACAATGTTCCAATGATACTTTATGTATACAAGTTAATTATATCATTGGTAACCGAGATTTTACTTTTTTGCCAAAGATTGCCATTGTGTAGATGTGCGTCCTTAATTTTGCCTGTTGTGTTTATCATATGTCTTTGTGTTTATGATATTCTCTTCATCTCTTTTCTTTTTCAAATGATGTCAATAAAGCTTCCCAGGTAATTTTTTGTGTCTGAGGTCCATATGTTCGCTTAGGATTCGGTTAGTTATTTGTGTGTCATAAATTTCTAGTTCTGACCTTTTGGTATCGTTTATAGAATTTTCAATTGTGTGCGCTCTATCATTTTTATTTTTAAGTGCAGATAAAAACTTCACTTGTTGCTTTCGCCATCTCTCATGGATTATTTAATCTGATAATAAATTCCGTCCTGTTTGTTCGATGTAAAAGCTATTGCAGTCGACGGAGGATATTTTCTATACACTTGGATTGTAAAATATAGCAGCATCGTTTTGTCGTGATTTCAGCTTTGTTTGTAAGTCATTGGTGCGCATAATGTTAGTTTTACGAGTATTTTATTTTTTATGATATGCTGCCTATATGTGTTGGTGGTACATACATCGGTTTGGTTTTTATTTTATATGTTTTGTCTTTATGTATGTTATGTGCCTTAAGTTTAGTATGGTCTTTGTGGATTTTGAGTACTATGTCTGGGTCGAAATTATTTTTTGTTCTTTATGTTATAGTGGTGTATTTTTATTTTTAATTGCTCGTTCTTCTAGCAGTAAATTTATGATTCTGTTGATCATCGATTTAAAGTACTCATATTTACACGACATGGGGAGGCATGAATTTTTATTGATAATGATGTCTGTATTGGTAGGTTATCCGGAAATTTCAATTTTTTAACTGTCAAAAGTAACACGATAATTCACTGTTATTCTTGTATAGGAAGAAAATACGTGACCTTTCCTAACATCTAAGTACATAAAAGAAATAACGTTCCAAGATTATTTATGGACGTCACTCCATCTAGACGTAAGTATAATATAAGATAAAATCTCATAGTATCATTACATAAACGTAGAATAAATTGATATGTAAATGTATTGTCAGGAGGAACATTTGATGATGGCTTATGTGCCGAAAAACGCTTACTGTGATCTTACGTAATCAACAAGAAATAAACAATTTTCCGCTAGCTTTTTTTTCAAAATTATAGAGGAGATGTCATACTATGATCTTCAGAAAATTTCGGGCCCAGCAGAGAGGAAACTGTTGAGAACATTAAGATAGCAGGCATTTGAAACTAAATGCGAGACTACACACCGCGTAAGGACCACGAAGATAAGATACGAGAAATTACGACTCATATGGGAGCATGTAGACAGATATTTTTGGTCCCTCTGCTTGCAAGTGGAATAGAAAAGGAAATGAATAATATTAGTACAATGTACGCTCCACCAAGCGCCATACGGTGGCTTGTGGATTACGTACGTAGATGCAAATGCAATACGCACTGTGTTTAGCACTTGGCTAGTCACACTGTCGACTGCTGAATGCGGGAGCAGTGCACATTCCTAGTGTGAGAAAGCGGTGACCTCTTCTTAAACACTGTAGTATCTGAACCTTTGTGAGTCAATCGGAACACAAGGCGGTAGTTTTCGTCTGTTCCGGTCACGCGGCTCACTGCACACAAAGCGCGAAAACGCTCTTATTCACACTTCTTCTGCTCTTCTGTTTGGGTGGTCTTGGTTCGGAGGAACCGGTGCGCTAACTCTTTTCCGGTCATCGATGACGGCACGCCTCATCAAGAACGAGTAACTATTCAGACTTGTCTCTAGTGCATAATATGGGAGCTTTTGAACAGCACACATTGAGTTGATATGATGAGATTCATTCGCTACGCGCATTTTGTTCAGCCGCATTTTCAAATGAGCCTGTAGGATTATCGAGTTTGTAATGTGGATGCCGTCTATAAGATGAAAAATAATCGAACCCCCGGTGAAGAAGGGATAATCTCTGAATTAATGAAATGTGGTAGTGTCGCTGTAATAAGCAAATGAGAGGCAGCAGTGCCAGATATAGGGGAAACTGAAAACATACCGGCTAATTGAAAAACTTCAATGATAGCCCTAGTTTATAAGAAAGGAAATGGAACGGCATGTGAAAACTGCAGGGGTATATCACTTCTATATATGGCTTGTAAGATCTTCAAAAGTATGCTAAAGGAAAGGATACAGAAGTGTGCAGAAGTCATACTTGGGGAATATCATTGTGGTTTTCGATCAGACAGAGGAGCAATTGACCAAATACTTGTGATCGGTCAAATGTTAAAAAAACAGAATATAGACCTGCACTTTTTTACACCGATTTCAAACAAACTTTTGACAGAGTAAATCGACAAGAATTATACAGAATACTGAGACAGTTTCGTGTATGTACTGAACTAATAAATCTTACCAGAATTACAATGGTAGAGACAAGCACTAATGACGTGTGCCGCTTTGGATCTGAGGAAATTCCCTCTGGTTCAAATGACTATGAGCACTATGGGACTTAACATATGTGGTCATCAGTCCCCTAGAACTTAGAACTAATTAAACCTAACTAACCTAAGGACATCACACACATCCATGCCCGGGGCAGGATTCGAACCTGCGACCGTAGCAGTCGGGCGGTTCCTCACCGAGCGCCTAGAACCGCGAGACGACCGCGGCCGGCAATTCTCTCTGGATTCCAGCGGCTATCTGATTTGGTGAAGGCTGTCGATCTTGCTTACGAGATGAAGGCAGAGCTCACCATCTACAGCATCGTTGACAGAACCGACTGCGGACCTTTGGTGCAGAGCCGGGTGGAGGGTCTGAATCAGAGGCTCAGACGGTTTTGCGACTGTGTTGGCTGCAGAGCAGATTCCTTGACTTGCGCCATAGGGTGGTGGGTTTCGGGTTCCGCTGAATAGGTCAGGCGTTCACTACACTCAGCTGGTGGCTACACGGGTAGCGGAGGCTGTGTGGCGTGGACTGGGCGGTTTTTTAGGTTAGAAGGCCTCGGTAAAGTACGGGGTAGCTGCAATCTCAAAGGGTGCATGGCAAATACAGGACATGCTTGGATCAAGGAACAGTCGGAATTGTAGTTGTAAATTGGTATAGTTGTTCTGGGAAAGAACCTGAGCTTCAAGTGCTAATAGAAAGCACAGAAGCTGAAATCGTTATAGGTACAGAAAGCTGGCTAAAGTCTGAAATAAGTTCTGCATAAATTTTTACGAAGTCTCAGACGTTGTTCAGGAAAGATAGATTAGGCAGAATTGGTGGTGGAGTGTTTGTGGCTGTCAGTAGTGGTTTATCTTGTAGTGAAGTCGAAGTAGATACTCCGTGCGAATTGGTATGGGTGGAGGCTATACTTAACAGCCGAACTAACTTAATAATTGGCTCCTTCTACCGACCCCGAGACTCCGGTGATATACACTCCTGGAAATGGAAAAAAGAACACATTGACACCGGTGTGTCAGACCCACCATACTTGCTCCGGACACTGCGAGAGGGCTGTACAAGCAATGATCACACGCACGACACAGCGGACACACCAGGAATCGCGGTGTTGGCCGTGGAATGGCGCTAGCTGCGCAGCATTTGTGCACCGCCGCCGTCAGTGTCAGCCAGTTTGCGTGGCATACGGAGCTCCATCGCAGTCTTTAACACTGGTAGCATGCCGCGACAGCGTGGACGTGAACCGTATGTGCAGTTGACGGACTCTGAGCGAGGGCGTATAGTGGGCATGCGGGAGGCCGGGTGGACGTACCGCCGAATTGCTCAACACGTGGGGCGTGAGGTCTCCACAGTACATCGATGTTGTCGCCAGTGGTCGGCGGAAGGTGCACGTGCCCGTCGACCTGGGACCGGACCGCAGCGACGCACGGATGCACGCCAGGACCGTAGGATCCTACGCAGTGCCGTAGGGGACCGCACCGCCACTTCCCAGCAAATTAGGGACACTGTTGCTCCTGGGGTATCGGCGAGGACCATTCGCAACCGTCTCCATGAAGCTGGGCTACGGTCCCGCACACCGTTAGGCCGTCTTCCGCTCACGCCCCAACATCGTGCAGCCCGCCTCCAGTGGTGTCGCGACAGGCGTGAATGGAGGGACGAATGGAGACGTGTCGTCTTCAGCGATGAGAGTCGCTTCTGCCTTGGTGCCAATGATGGTCGTATGCGTGTTTGGCGCCGTGCAGGTGAGCGCCACAATCAGGACTGCATACGACCGAGGCACACAGGGCCAACACCCGGCATCATGGTGTGGGGAGCGATCTCCCACACTGGCCGTACACCACTGGTGATCGTCGAGGGGACACTGAATAGTGCACGGTACATCCAAACCGTCATCGAACCCATAGTTCTACCATTCCTAGACCGGCAAGGGAACTTGCTGTTCCAACAGGACAATGCACGTCCGCATGTATCCCGTGCCACCCAACGTGCTCTAGAAGGTGTAAGTCAACTACCCTGGCCAGCAAGATCTCCGGATCTGTCCCCCATTGAGCATGTTTGGGACTGGATGAAGCGTCGTCTCACGCGGTCTGGACGTCCAGCACGAACGCTGGTCCAACTGAGGCGCCAGGTGGAAATGGCATGGCAAGCCGTTCCACAGGACTACATCCAGCATCTCTACGATCGTCTCCATGGGAGAATAGCAGCCTGCATTGCTGCGAAAGGTGGATATACACTGTACTAGTGCCGACATTGTGCACGCTCTGTTGCCTGTGTCTATGTGCCTGTGGTTCTGTCAGTGTGATCATGTGATGTATCTGACCCCAGGAATGTGTCAATAAAGTTTCCCCTTCCTGGGACAATGAATTCACGGTGTTCTTATTTCAATTTCCAGGAGTGTAGTTGCTGAGCAGTTCAGAGAAAATTTGAATCTCGTAACAAATAAATACCCCACTCATACGATTATAGTTGGTGGGGACTTCAACCTTCCCTCGACATGTTGGCAAAAATACTTGTTCAAAACCGGTGGTAGGTAGGAAACGTCTTCCGAGATTGTCCTAAATACTTTCTCCGAAAATTATTTCGAGCAGTTAGTCCACGAACCCACGCGAATTGTAAATGGTTGCGAAAACACACTTGACCTCTTAGCCACAAACAATCCAGAGCTAATAGGCAGTATCATGATTGATACAGGGATTAGTGATCACAAGGTCGTTGTAGCGAGGCTCAATACCGTTTCTTCCAAATCCAGCAGAAACAAACGCAAAATAATTTTATTTAAAAAAGCGGATAAAGTGTCACTAGAAGCCTTCCTAAGAGACAATCTCCATTCCTTCCGAACTGACTATGCAAATGTAGACGAGATGTGGCTCAAATTCAAAGATATAGTAGCAATAGCAATTGAGAGATTCATACCTCATAAACTGGTAAGAGATGGAACTGATCCCCCACAAAACAGGTCCGAACGCTGTTGCAGAGGCAACGGAAAAATCATGCGAAGTTCAGAAGAACGCGAAATCCCGAAGATTGGCTAAAATTTACAGACGCGCGAAATTTGGCACGAACTTCAATGCGAGATGCATTTAATAGGTTCCACAACGAAACATTGTCTCGAAATTTGATAGAAAATCCGAAGATATTCTGGTCGTATGTAAAGTACACAAGCGGCAAGACGCAGTCAATACCTTCGCTACGCAGTGCCGATGGTACTGTTACCGACGACTGTGCCGCTAAAGCGGAGTTATTGAACACAGTTTTCCGAAATTCCTTCACCAGGGAAGACGAATGGAATATTCCAGAATTTGAAACACGAACAGTTGCTAGTATGAGTTTCTTAGAAGTAGATACGTTAGGAGTTGTATACCGATTAGGTTCCTTTCAGATTACGCTGATACAATAGCTCCCTACTTAGCAATCATATACAACCGCTTGCTCACCGGTAGATCTGTACCTACAGATTGAAAAATTGCGCAGGTCGCACCAGTGTTTAAGAAGGGTAGTAGGAGTAATCCATCGAACTACAGAACCATATCATTGACGTCGGTTTGCTGTAGGGTTTTGGAGCATCTACTGTATTCAAACATTATGAATCACCTCGAAGGGAACGATCTATTGATACGTAATCAGCATGGTTTCAGAAAACATCGTTCTTGTGCAACACAGCTAGCTCTTTATACGCACGAAGTAATGGCCGCTATTGACAGGGGCTCTCAAATTGATTCCGTATTTCTAGATTTCCGGAAAGCTTTTGACACCGTTCCTCACAAGCGACTTCTAATCAAGCTGCGGGCTTATGGGGTATCGTCTCAGTTGTGCGACTGGATTCGTGATTTCCTGTCAGGAAGGTCGCAGTTCGTAGTAATAGACGGCAAATCATCGAGTAAAACTGAAGTGATATCAGGTGTTCCCCAGGGAAGCGTCCTGGGACCTCTGCTGTTCCTGATCTACACTCCTGGAAATGGAAAAAAGAACACATTGACACCGGTGTGTCAGACCCACCATACTTGCTCCGGACACTGCGAGAGGGCTGTACAAGCAATGATCACACGCACGGCACAGCGGACACACGAGGAACCGCGGTGTTGGCCGTCGAATGGCGATAGCTGCGCAGCATTTGTGCACCGCCGCCGTCAGTGTCAGCCAGTTTGCCGTGTCATACGGAGCTCCATCGCAGTCTTTAACACTGGTAGCATGCCGCGACAGCGTGGACGTGAACCGTATGTGCAGTTGACGGACTTTGAGCGAGGGCGTGTAGTGGGCATGCGGGAGGCCGGGTGGACGTACCGCCGAATTGCTCAACACGTGGGGCGTGAGGTCTCCACAGTACATCGATGTTGTCGCCAGTGGTCGGCGGAAGGTGCACGTGCCCGTCGACCTGGGACCGGACCGCAGCGACGCACGGATGCACGCCAAGACCGTAGGATCCTACGCAGTGCCGTAGGGGACCGCACCGCCACTTCCCAGCAAATTAGGGACACTGTTGCTCCTGGGGTATCGGCGAGAACCATTCGCAACCGTCTCCATGAAGCTGGGCTACGGTCCCGCACACCGTTAGGCCGTCTTCCGCTCACGCCCCAACACCGTGCAGCCCGCCTCCAGTGGTGTCGCGACAGGCGTGAATGGAGGGACGGATGGAGACGTGTCGTCTTAAGCGATGAGAGTCGCTTCTGCCTTGGTGCCAATGATGGTCGTATGTGTGTTTGGCGCCGTGCAGGTGAGCGCCACAATCAGGACTGCATACGACCGAGGCACACAGGGCCAACACCTGGCATCATGGTGTGGGGAGCGATCTCCTACACTGGCCGTACACCACTGGTGATCGTCGAGGGGACACTGAATAGTGCACGGTACATCCAAACCGTCATCGAACCCATCGTTCTACCATTCCTAGACCGGCAAGGGAACTTGCTGTTCCAACAGGACAATGCACGTCCGCATGTATCCCGTGCCACCCAACGTGCTCTAGAAGGTGTAAGTCAACTACCCTGGCCAGCAAGATCTCCGGATCTGTCCCCCATTGAGCATGTTTGGGACTGGATGAAGCGTCGTCTCACGCGGTCTGCACGTCCAGCACGAACGCTGGTCCAACTGAGGCGCCAGGTGGAAATGGCATGGCAAGCCGTTCCACAGGACTACATCCAGCATCTCTACGATCGTCTCCATGGGAGAATAGCAGCCTGCATTGCTGCGAAAGGTGGATATACACTGTACTAGTGCCGACATTGTGCATGCTCCGTTGCCTGTGTCTATGTGCCTGTGGTTCTGTCAGTGTGATCATGTGATGTATCTGACCCCAGGAATGTGTCAATAAAGTTTCCCCTTCCTGGGACAATGAATTCACGGTGTTCTTATTTCAATTTCCAGGAGTGTATATAAATGACCTGGGTGACAATCTGAGCAGCTCTCTTAGGTTGTTCGCAGATGATGCTGTAATTTACCGTCTAGTAAGGTCATCCGAAGTCCAGTATCAGTTGCAAAGCGATTTAGAAAAGATTGCTGTATGGTGTGGCAGGTGGCAGTTGACGCTAAATAACGAAAAGTGGGAGGTGATCCACATGAGTTCCAAAAGAAATCCGTTGGAATTCGATTACTCGATAAATAGTACAATTCTCAAGGCTGTCAATTCAACTAAGTACCTGGGTGTTAAAATTACGAACAACTTCAGTTGGAAAGACCACATAGATAATAGTGTATTATGGGGTAGGCGAGCCAAAGGTTGCGTTTCATTGGCAGGACACTTAGAAGATGCAACAAGTCTACTAAAGAGACAGCTTACACTACACTCGTTCGTCCTCTGTTAGAATATTGCTGCGCGGTGTGGGATCCTTAACAGGTGGGATTGACGGATATCATCGAAAGGGTGCAAAAAAGGGGAGCTCGTTTCGTATTATCACGTAATAGGGGAGAGAGTCTGGCAGATATGATACGCGAGTTGGGATGGAAGTCGTTAAAGCAAAGACGTTTTTCGTCGCGGCGAGATCTATTTACGAAATTTCAGTCACCAACTTTCTCTTCCGAATGCGAAAATATTTTGTTGAGCCCAACTTACATAGGTAGGAATGATCATCAAAATAAAATAAGAGAAATCAGAGCTCGAACGAAAATGCTATTGTCCCACTCTGAACCCAGAAAATCCCTAAAGATCTAGTACATAAATAGGAAATGTTTCACTGGAGTGTTCTCTTTTAATTATCTGGGAACTCTATTATCAAAAGATAACAGCATTCCAAGGCTGTAAGGGAAGGGTTCAAAAATGACTCTGAGCACTATAGGACTTAACATCTGATGTCATCACTCCCCTAGAACTTAGAACTACTTAAACCTATCTAACATAAGGGCATCACACACATCTATGCCCGAGGCAGGATTCGAACCTGCGACCGTAGCTGTCACGCGGTTCCGTACTGAAGGGCCTAGAACCGCTCGGCCACCGCGGCCGGCTAAGGGAAAGGCAAAAAGCTGGCAACAAGACTTACTGTGCAGATTTACAACTCTTCAGAAACAGCCTTTTTACATATAACTCTCTAGTTCGACCAGTTTCACATCTGGGCCGGGGGTATGGACACAGAAGATAAGGAAACTATTTGAGCGAAAAGCATTACGTAAAATTTATGGCCCAATAAGGGAGCAAGAAGGCTGGAGGATGGGCTGTAACACCGAGCTTCGAGCGTTCATATAAGGAAGAGATATAATAAAATTTGTCAAATTACAAAGAATACGATGGCTAGGACACATGGAGAGAACGACGGAGATTAGAATATAAAAGAAAATGATGGAAGGTGCAAACTATGCCACTAGACGGAAAGGGAGACCTCGAAGAAAGTTGGCTGATGATATAAGAGCAGATCCCAGCAGTATCGGAGTCCGAGGGTGGAAAGCAGATACAAAAAGACGAGAAGAATAGAAAAAAATAGTCGAAGAAGTCAAGGTTCGCCAAGGGCTGGAAGCGCTACAGGAGAATAATTTCGGGTGCTGAACTTGAGTCTTTGTTCGTCTTAGCACTTGTTACATAGCACGTTTAATGCGGAATCCATTTCACAATAGACAGCCTAAAAGTCAAGTGACTTATACGCAACTTAACTTACTGCAGGCGATATACCTGTATGTTCTTTATGTGGAATGTTATTTATTAGTTTATGAGGCAATGTGTAAAGAGCAATTGAAATCAGTTCATTTAAATGTATAAACATGGACACAAGGGCTGATCTGTGTACTTGATACCGTTTCCAATTCTAGCTTTTTTTTTTAATTTGCCTGCGGTCATTCATCCGTTTGTTTCGCCTTTCCCTGAGTCACAGACCTGCAATGTGGCACGGCATCCATAGTAGAACTCTGAATGAAATCACTCAGTGAGCCCATAGAGTCATTAGAGTCGAGTAGTTACGTGTCTCACTGCATTAGCTTATTTCGTTATCATGCCCGAGCACTTTTTAGGTCGTTTTTCTCCGACATCTTCAGGCAACGGAGACAAACAGCTTGCACTTATTAATACTGATCAGTCAACAAAGCTTTGTAGGCTGTTAAACAACTATGAGCAACCGATAGTAACACACATTTTCGGAGGTTGCAGAGTCTATTGTGAGCTCACAATCCATATTTGGTGTTTAGCACAATTCGAATGATTTTTCCCTGTAGTTACGCTTTTGCTTAAGCGTCCCTTGCTGTCATTAACGATTTCAGTTTGCGTTATCCTTCGAAACTGTTTCTTTCATTTGGGGGTATAATTCAGGCTCGAATAATTATCTTGAACTTGCAAAAATACACAAGTTGCACTGCACAAGACAGAGGGCATCTTACAGCATTAAATGGCAATCCTTCAGGTTCAAATAGCAACAGCTGCAATTAAGTGAGGCAGAAGAAAGAATACCACATAACATTTCGCGATTTAGAAGGCCAAAATGATATTTTCAGCATATGATATTATGCAGAATATTTTTAAACGTAGTTGATCTGCCGGGATATTCAAGAATTTTGTATTTCTAGACCGATGACTTTTCTTAACGGAATACAGGAACTCTTAAACATTTCTTTGGGGAGGGAGGAGGGGGAGGGGGACAGCTCTTTCACATGGATTGTTGTTAAGTACATTTATTCGTCAAGATAGTGATTCCTGTCTTATTATACAAGTGGAATATCTAGTGGAATATGTAAACACCGTTGACGCGAGAACACCGTTCTCGTAAAAGGAACGATATGCATTGACGCACGTTATAACGACTGCCACCCAAACGAAATATTTTAAATATTTCTTTTTATGTAGTTTCTGTTAGCAACTGACACCAATCAATATTTTATCTGAAACTTTTAACTCGCTAATACTTCCTTTTGTTATCGACATTGGCTACTTTCTGAAGGAAGAAGATGGAATCTGTGTCTTTCTCTGGCTAGTGTAGCTTGTACATGAACGTAAGATCAAGTAGACGACCTTTAGATAATGTAATGAAACAAATGTATTCAAGAAGCAGTGCTATTATCTAAGGGCTCATGGAATTGGTGTGCTGATGCTATATCATGAACAGTCAATTCATATTGTGAATAAACATTAAGGTTCAGTATTTCTTTCTTTTTCTCATTTTAATCATAGAATGATCTATTCATATTAAAGCGTAAAAAATAATTTCTGGTAATATCTCAGCCAGAAATGCTGCGAGACCTTGCAAGAAGAATTTTGTCCAATACGGTACACAAACAGTAAGCAGGAAGGGTTAAATTGGTGTCAATACTAACAATTTGTGCCTAAATATTTAAAAATTCATATCTTATTAATTCCTCGTGAAGACAGAAAAATTGTTTAGGATACTGCAACTTCATATTGATCCAATAGAACGAATTCGTGACCGTGATAAATAAATATATTGAAAACCTCTTACCCTTTTCCTTTGAACTGAGCTGAATACATGAAATATTTGAGTTCCGTAAAAGGTCCTGAAAACATAACCCTTTCATATAAAATTTTGACCCAGTAACAATTATTAATGTTGGGTGACTACAGTTTAGACGAAATATTCAAGTGTGACACAAGCTTTTATTATGCAGCAGGAAAGAGAAAGGGGCTTGAACGAATAGTTCAATGAGTCTAAGATAGTGATTACGCCAGGTTTTGTACTACCATGGTTTAAAAGTGTAAATGTGACCTTCCTTTAAGGCAGATGACGTGCTATGGGGATATACAACCTCAGGCTGAAAGCCTAATGCCTACGCTCAAAGAACATGAAATGTAAGTTATGTTGAAGATAATCTGGAGCAACATGAAGTCTCCAAGGAACGACAACGCTGACTTACATTACGGGCTGTGAGTGCATGCAAGGAATTAAAAATATTTCTTCTGATAACGGCTGCCTCCGTTTTCACTAATAATTCTTCCGAAGGCAGAATAAATTGAATAATTCGTCCCCGAATCAAATCCTGTCTTAAGTATGAGTATGAGGCCACTTATGTGCAGTTCAAAAATCGTACTGGTTTCATAAATAAATGGGAGAGGTTTTAGTAAAACTAGTAAGCAACTAGTAAAACTAGTAAGCAACTCAATAAGCTGTAATAAACAACAGAATTACATTTGTCCTATGGTGGACCACGTGGCGTATAAGTCCACGACTTATGGAAATCAGAATGAAAGAAAACTCCATACACGCTACCATACTTTGAGAAACATTACATCAACAGGAACATAATGAAAGCGATATTCCAACCTCACAGATGGATAACTGGAATATCAGTACTGTGCCACGAGCATGAATAAGATGTATTTTTTGATCAACAAGACTGGAGATGACTGAAGAAACAAATGTAGATCTGAAAGCATTGCAAACAAAATATTACGCCCCGCTTCACGAGCCTATCGCGACCTCACCGCAGTCCTCGAAGTTTGCAGCACGGAAATGCCCTCAGCTCAACACACGGCTTCCACAAGCCAGCTCTGAGAGGGGCCGAAAAGCAGGAAACAGCAAGTCCTCAGCAGAGCTCCGGAAACACTAGTAGAATGCCTTTGTCTCATATTGCATGGGGCACGCTATCCCAAACTCTGCCACACGAGCCTCCCATTGGTCAGCTCGCTACACTTTGATAGTACCATCTAGTACTACATACTACCTTCAATAAACATACGTATTACCTTCAATGGTTCTATTTTATGCAAACCAAATTCACAACAATCCCAAGGTACTTGGGCTATTTATCGTTTATCCCCTGACTCTCATATTAGATTCATTAGATTTGCATTTGCACAGGTTGCCATTATTATATATTTATTAAGAAGCTAGATTTTATCTAGCTTCCCCAGTAAGGTACCTTACAGAGTTCTACCACAGATCTCAACTGGTTGGAACCATCTTAAAAAGTCACATCAGAAGACAGCACACTTGAAAAAGAGAAGGAGACGCAGGTGTAATCCATGAGACTACACATGACTATACCAAAATTTTGAAATCAAATTTGGACTTAACAGCACAACCACCTGCGGATCTGCAGTCTAACCGTACCCCAGCAGTGATAAACACCAGCTTGACGTTCAAGGCTATAAAAGAAAAGAATCAAGTAATGAACCTGAATACAGAAAATTTGGAACAGAATGAGGCAAAGTGAAAATTCTCTGCAGTAGTGGCCAACTACTTATTTAAAAACACCGAAAGTAATTAAGCGGGCGAGTAGTGGTGCATAAAAAGAGATAAATAATTTAGGCAGGATAAGACAAGGTAGGTGTGCTGAAAGCAGAGTCAAAGAATAGAATGAGACACAGTCAATATTCTCTAAGACAATGAACCAAGAATTCAGTTTTGTTGGTGGATTACCCCGGGCAGTATTGTAGGCCAATGTATCTGTAGTTCATACTGCTTTCCACGGATCAGGCCAGTTTGCGTTGGAGATTCTTATCAACTGCCGCCTTCTGACTGGTGAAGATGCACACCCCGCGTCCGTTTCACATCGTCAGGAATGATTCTCTGCCATCTTGTGGGCCGTAATTGTGCAAGTTCTTTGCTGTTTGTGCGACTCACATCACCCCATGCCTATCCGAAATATGTTGCCATCGTTTTAGGAGACTGAACAAAATTCTTACTGATCGCGTATGGCCCTGTGTTAAAAATGGCGGTACAGCATTCCACTTCGGCACTAATACCCATAGACACCCTAACAACACATACTGACCACCGTCACCTTTAGTTCTATCTCCTATAGATTTTCTTACCGTGGCGATATGTGAAGTCTTTGGTGTACGAAGTAGTATGTTGGTATATGGGAGTGGGTAAAATTTGTTGTGATACATACCTTTAAACTGGCGATCGTCACATTTCAACAAGTCACTTCTCCATTACAGAACAAGTAATTTTTCTTTACTTTATTCCATTCTATATCTCTTTATTAGAAATCACCAGGAGACACATTAAATGCATTATATGCAGTCATTATTTACAGTCTTATTAAAGAACGTAAGTAGTAAGACTTCTCTTCGTTTAATCACACTCGAGAGAAGTGCATGTGTCTCTGTTCACAGTAGCTGAATAGGTGACTCTGGTGTGGAACCCTGGGTGAAAAAGTGGAGGCCGATACAGACTACGCTTTGGCGGCAAAGGGATACAGATTTAAGCCACAAAACGTGGATACTTCTCCTTAATTACTAAGAACCAATTACTAATAGAGATACAGCTTCCAAGGAAACTATTTCTTTATTTGCTATACAACACTATGTGAACATTAGTATAAGACTGTTAAGTATAATGACTGACGATTGTAACATGATGCACTGAAGCGCCAAAGAAACTGATATAGGCAGGGGTATCCAAATACAGAGATATGTAAACAGCCAGGATATGCGCTGCTGCCGACAAGTGTCTGACGCGATTGTTGGATCGGTCACTGCTGCTACAATGGCATGTTATCAAGATTTAAGTGAGTTTGAACGTGGTGATATAGTCGACGCAAGAGCGATGGGACACAGCATCTCCGAGGTATCGATGAACTAGAGATTTTCCCGTACGACCATTTGACGAGTGTACCGTGAGTATCAGGAATCCTGGAAATCATCAAACCTCGGACATCGCTGCGATCGGAAAAAGATCCTGCAATAACGGGACCAAGGGCGACTGAAGAGAATCGTTCAACGTGGTAGAACTGAAACCCTTCCGCAAACTGTTGCATATTTCAGTGCTGGGAAATCAACAAGTGTCAGCGCGCGAGCTATTCAACGAAACATAATCGATACGGGCTTTCGGAGCCGAAGGCCCACTCGTGTACCCTTGATGACTGCACGACACAAAGCCCGCCTGGGCCCGTCAACACCGATATTGGAATGGAAACATGTTGCCTGGTCTAACGAGTCTCGTTTCAAATTGTATCGAGAGGATGAACTTGTACGGGTATGGAGGCAACCACATGAATCCATGGACCCTGCATGTCAGCAAGCGACTGTTGAAACTGGTGGAGCCACTGTAATGGTGTGGGGCGTGTGCAGTTGGGGTGACATGGGCCCCTGATACGTCTAGATACGACTCTGACAGGTGGCAAGTACGTAAAGATCGTGTGTGATCACCTGCATCCATTCATGTCCATTGTGCATTCCGACGGACTTGGGCAATTCCAGCAGGACAATGCGGCACCCCACATGTTCAGAATTGCTACAGAGTGGCTCCAGGAACACACTTCTAAGTTTAAACACTTCCGCTGGCCACCAAATTCCCCAGACATGAACATTATCGAGTATACCTGGAATGCCTTTCCACGTGCTGTTCAGAAGAGATCTGCACCCCCGCGTACTCTTGCGGATTTGTGGACAGTTCTGCAGGATCCATTGTGTTAGTTCCCTGCAGCAGTACTTAGTCGAGTCCATGCCACTTCGCGTTGCGGCACTTCTGCGTGCTCGCGGGGACTCTACATGATATTAGGCAGGTGTACCAGTTTCCTTGGCTCTTCAGTTTACAGTCATTGCCAAACGTATATGAAATTGTAGTATCTTTTATTCAGTGTCTGGAGTACTTACAAGGTTAATACGAGGGTCGTCCACAAAGTAAGTTCCGTTTCTATTTCTATTCGCAGCAACGCTATGATCGCAGTTCCGAGAATGCGCGGCAGTTACTCTGACTCAAGGAGAAGACGTGTACGCCATTTTCAGCTTGCTGCTGCCGACGTGTGCTTTGCAATGCTTCTTTATAATGTCAGCCGTAATTGAAAATGCCACCGCTTGTGAAATCAGATCTGTAATTCGTTTTCTAAATGCAAAGAAACTCAAACCAAAGGAAATTCATCGGCAAATCTTCGAGGTTTACGGACAAAACGCTATGAGCGATTCAGTGGTTAGAAGATGGTTCAGACTGGTCAATGAATGGCGTGATCAAGTGCACGATGAAGAACGAAGTGGCCGCCCGTCTGTGCTTACTGATGAACTGGTTCACACAATTTAAGAGAAGATTAAGCACAACCGTAAGTTTACACTTAGTGCCCTTGCTATGGAAGTTCTGGAAATCTCACGATCACTAATTCATGAAATTGTTACTGAAAAACTGAAATTTAGAAAAGTTTACTCACGTTGCGTATCCAAAATTCTTACTGAACAACACAAAAAATAACGAATGGGCAGTGCACTTCAGTTTTTGACGCGCTACAATGAAGAATGCGATGGTTTTCTTTCTCGGATAGTCACGGGGGGTGAAACTTGGATATCGTTCGACACCCTTGAAACAAAACGGCAAGCAATGGAATGGTTCTAATGTGTGCGAAATCTTATGGGACTTAACTGCTAAGGTCATCAATCCCTAAGCTTACACACTACTTATCCTAAATATTCCTAAGGACAAACACACACCCATGCCCGAGGGAGGACTCGAACTTCCGCCGGGACCAGCCGTACAGTCCATGACTGCAGCGCCCCAGACCGCTCGGCTAATCCCGCGCGGCGAACAATGGAATGGAGGCACACTTCATCCCCAACGAAGGTTAAGCCTAAGCAAACCTCGAAATGTCATGTGCACCGTTTTTTGGGACAGAAAAGGCATTTTGCTTATTGATTTCTTACCACTAGACCAAACAATCAATGCGCATGGTTACTGCGAGACCATTAACAAATTGCGCCGCGAATTGCAGAACAAGCACCGAGGATTACTGGTTGAATAAACAGGTGCAACCGTCTATGAAGAAGGCAAACAAAAACTTGTGCCACGCTATGACAAGTGCCTATAAAATTTCGGAAGCTATGAAGAAAAGTAGTTTAACAGTTGTAGATTTTTGTACAATAAATATTTTTTCTGTATCTATACACGTTTGTTTTACATAACGAAACGGAACTTAATTTGTGGACATACCTCGTAGAAAAGGACAGTCGTTGCTCAGACAGGATCCTGATACTCTATCTGATTAAACTCGCCCAGCAGATGTCACAAGGAATAAAAGGAGACACGGAGTACTGTGCTGTGAGTAGAAAGGCAGTAGTAACAGCAGAATAGATTGGTCAGAAGAGCCCACTAACTTTAATCGTGGGCTAGTCATTGGATGATATCTGAGTAACAATGCGTCACAGACATTTCAACCCGTATGCAGTTGTCGAAGTAGACTGTTGGTGACTTGATTGTGAACCGGAAACGTGAAGGAACAATGACAACTAAACGAAGACCAGGCAGATCTCATGCACTCATGGACAGGTAACGACGAGAATTGCGGAGGGTAATTGTAAACAAGCGCATGAAATCAGTGGAAGGATTCACTCACTGAGTTCCAAAATCTAGCAGCTCCTCATGAGCTACAAATTTCTGTAGTCACTGCCGAGCGACTCTTGAGGTAATATAAGGAACGTTGCCACTAGACAGCGTTATTTGGGGTGATGAATCCAGTGGAAGGTTTTGGGTTTGGCAAAGGCCCTGAGAACGTTACCTGATATCATGTGCAGTGCGAATAGCGAAGTACGGAGGACGTGTTTTTGTGGTTAGGGTGTGTTGCCTTATTGTACTTAAGAAATAGCTAAATGTCGTATGATATGAGCTCATACATTGAGTACTGAGCACAGTAGACGAACAGTTCGAAGACGATGATTGTTTCAGCATGGCAACGCACCCTATCACAAAGTAGTATTTGCGAGGCATTGTTTTGTAGACTACAACATTCCTGAAATGGAATGGCGTGCTCACAATTCCGGCCTGAACTCAATGCAACACCTCTGGTATGAGTTAGAATGTCGACGTTGCCTCATAACCCAACGTCCAACATCAGCACCTTTTCTGTTTCAGCTCTTGGATAAGAATTGGCGGCCATTCCTCCACAGAACGCTTTCAGATTGTGCCCAATAGAATTCAAGCCTTCATAAAGACGAGGGGTGGACACGCCCCATGTTAATGTCCTCCGACAAGTGTCTGTATAACTTTGATCAAATAGTGAAAAACCGTGGCAAGTTAAGCTTTGTATGGTAGAGTTATTCACTGCAATGCCAATGGTAAGTGCGCAGATCAGTGAGAAGTTATACTATGTGATCAAAAGTATCCGGACAACCGCAAAAACGTACGTTTTTCATATTAGGTTCATTGAGCTGCCACATACTGCCAGGTACTCCACATCAACGACCTCATTAGACATCGTGTGAGAGCAGAGTGTGACGCTCCGCGGAACTGACGGATCTCGAACGTTGTTAGGTGATTGGGTGTCACTTGTGTCATACGTCTGTACGCGAGATTTCCACACTCCTAAACATCCCAAGATCCACTGTTTCCGATGTGATAGTGAAGTAGAAACGTGAAGGGACACATACAGCACAAAAGCGTACAGGCCGACCTCGTCTGTTGGCGACAGAGACTGACGACAGTTGAAGAGCGTCGTAATGTGTATTAGGCAGACATCTAACCAGACCATCGCACAGGAATTCCAAACTGCATCAGAGCCCACTGCAAGTACTATGACAGTTAGGCGGGAGGTAATAAAACTTGGATTTCATGGTCGAGCATCTGCTCATAAGCCAAACATCACGCCGTTAAATGCCAAACGACGCCTCGCTTGGTGTAAAGAGCATAAACCTTACACGTCTGTACAGTGGAAAAACGTTGTGTGGAGTGGCGAATCACGGTACACATTGTGGCGATCCGATGGCAGAATGTGGGTACGGCGAATGTCATCTGCCAGCGTGTGTAGTGCCAACAGTAAAATTCGGAGGCGGTGGTGTTATGATGTGGTCGTGTTTTTCATGGAGGAGTCTCGCATCCCTTGTTGTTTCGCGTGGCACTATCACAGCACAGGCCTACATTGATGTTTTAAGCACCTTCTTGCTTCCCACTGTTGAAGAACGATAGCGATTGCATCTTTCAACACTATCGAGCACCTGTTCATAATGTACGGCCTGTGGCAGAGTGGTTGCACGACATTAACATCCCTGTAATGGACTGGCCCGCACAGAGTCCTGACCTGAATCCTATAGAATACCTTTGGGATGTTTTGGAACGCCGTATTCATGTCAGGCCTCACCGACCGATATCGATACCTCTCCTCAGTGCAGCACTCCGTGAAGAATGGGCTGCCATTCCCCAGGAAACCTTCCAGCACCTGACTGAACTTATGCCTGCGAAAGTGGAAGCTGTTATCATGGCTAAGAGTGGGCCAACACCATACTGAATTCCAGCATTACCGATAGAGGGAACCACGAACTTGTAAGTCATTTTCAGCCAGGTATACGGATACTTATGATCACATAGCGTACATGTTATTCTGAGATGGTACTGTACTGTTCATTATGATATGGAGAGTTGAATATTGTGAAAGGAACATAAAAGCCGGTATTGAAACTTTTGCCGGCCGTGGTGGCCGTGCGGTTCTAGGCGCTGCAGTCCGGAACCGCGGGACTGCTACGGTCGCAGGTTCGAATCCTGCCTCGGGCATGGATGTGTGTGATGTCTTTACGTTAGTTAGGTTTAAGTAGTTCTAAGTTCTAGGACACTGATGACCTAAGATGTTAAGTCCCATAGTGCTCAGAGCCATTTGAACCATTTTATTATTGAAACTTTTACTGACACACGCAGAACATGAGAGGTGAAATAATCACAATTGCCTCTAGACAATGTTCGTCATTCACACAACTGTTCAGTCACATCCGCAGCAAAAGCCACTTACTTGTTTATTTTTATAATAAATTGCAAGAGTAACAGAGCTGACACTGACGGTAAGTGATGATTACCATGATATATTAGTTAACACCGCTCCTTACATGAGTTTTATTGCCTAAACCAAAATGAGCTTATTTCAGCGTATAGTCGAAATGTCGGTACACATTCCAACACAGATAGCATTTGGCAGCATCGACGTAACACGTAAGGTAAAAACGCTGCTCGATATATGGTACCTTTACAGTCATAGTTACAATGTCAACATTGACATCTACACACATTAAAAAAGTTTTGCATCTCGCCAGTTCCCACAACTCGTGAAGACAGACGTTGACTGTAGATATTGTATTACAGATACAGTCCCATTGACTGTCCATAGATGTCACTAAACGTGCCCGAAATGTAAACAACCGTGCATGGGCAGCGCCTATTAGACGGAGGGGAACCGTCAGCAGATTAGTTCCAGGAAGGAGATATACGGCTCGTGTTGTCTGTAGTTCAACCATTCCTAGACGACCAATAACCCGGTTCGACCGCGCCCGCATTGTTACTTTGTGTCAGGAAGGGCTCTCAACAAGGGAAGTGTCCAGGCGCCTCGGAGTGAACCAAAGGCATGTTCGGACATGGAGGAGATACAGAGAGACAGGAACTGTCGACGACATGTCTCGCTCAGACCACCCAAGGTCTACTACTGCAGTCAACGACCGCTACCTACGCATTATGGCTCGGAGGAACCCTGACAGCAACGCCACAATGTTGAATAATGCTTTTTGTGCAGCCACAGGGCGTCGTGTTACGACTCAGACTGTGTGTAATAGACTGCATGGTGAGCAACTTCACTCCCGACGTTCATGGCGAGGTCCATCTTTGCAACCACACCATGTAGCGCGGTGCAGATGGGCCCAACAACAATTCGACTGGACCGCTCAGGATTGGCATCACGTTCTCTTCACCGATGAGTGTCGCATATGCTTTCAACCAGACAATCGATTGTGGACGATGTGACCCACCAACCACTCTAAGTGATACGGTGTGGGGTAATTTAGGGAGAGACGGAACACTAGCCGGGCGGGGTGACCGAGCAGTTTTAGGCGCTACAGTCTGGAACCGCGCGACCGCTGCGGTCGCAGGTTCGAATCCTGTCCTTAGGTTAGTTAGGTTTAAGTAGTTCTACGTTCTGGGAGACTGATGACCTGAGAAGTTAAGTTAGTACTTAGAGCCATTTGAACCATTTTTTGAACGGACCACTAGGTGGGATGGTCCAGCTAGTTAGTTCCTAGCTAATCCGCTTGAACGCGCCACTGGCGGTCTCGTAGCGATGTGGCGGACGAGATAAGAGCGCCTTGTGTTTTAAACTGTTTTATTTATTTATTTATTGCAAGTTTTCCAGCGATAAATTTCGTAAAAGAGGATACATGTACGTGAAAATTTTCTCTAAACCTCCAATAAACGTTCTCCACACCAGCATCAGGCTGCGCAGCCTCACCAGCGTCCAGTACTCGTTCAGTCACTTATCTTACAACCCTAGTAAGGTTAGAAGCGTCTCCTAGTAACAGTGTCGGCATGAGGTTCTAGTCTATCCCTCCCAGAATCTTGGGAGAGACGGACCACTTGCCTGGCCAAACTGTTCAGTGCTGTTATGCAAAACTGTCGTTTTGAGCACCACCTTTAACTGTTATAATTTCAAAAATAAAAACTGCAAAGAACACAAATATAATTAATGTTCTTTTTGTTTTAAATAGTTTGTATTCAAAATTAGTCTTTAATTTTGTTTTTTCTTTTTAGATGAAAACTTTCCATTGCAACTGCCTAAATGTAAATGCAGGTTTTTACAACATTTTTTACGGTTTCATTTGTGTAGTAAAACACTAACAAAGGGAGGTTCCATAAGGGGTTGAAGGAGCGATGAAATTCTGCAGAAGACCTACAATGCTATGAAAAATCGTGCAATGGGTGGCAGTGAAGCTGCCAAACATTACCAGGTACAGTCAACCACTTTAAAAATAGAATTAAATCCGGCAACGTATCCAAAGTTTGTCTTGGGTCACCGCCAGTTCTTGGGAAAGATTCTGAGAAAAAAATGTGCGGCACATAATAAAATTGCAGTCTTTCGGTTTTTCTGCTAATAGAGAAACAATTCGAGTGATGGTTTTCAAAGTAGCTGAAAGCCTCAAAAGTTCCCATAATTATAATGAGAAACGCTAGGAAGCAGCTTATAATTGGCTTGAAAGTTTCTTTGCACCGAACCCCGAGTTATCAGTTAGAAAAGCTGAATAAGTTGAAACGTCCCCTTAGAAAAATTATACATGGCTGTGTTTAAACTGACACACAATATTTTTAGCGCAACGCAATCTGACTTTCAATAATCGCTACAAAAGAATGGCCCTGACTAACATTAACCTATACCTTTCACAAATCACTTACAAAAATCTTCGTTACTCGAACTACTGCAATACAGCGAGCGCCACTACTGCCAGCTAAATAAAAGATTCAAACTACGGAAGGCACTAACTACTGATAGGCATAGTTAACAAATGAAAGATTTTAATAGAGAACAAACAATGTATTTACCTTAATAGTGTTGAAAAATCATAATATACGTAGCAGTTCATGACATCCAGTCTTACAAATTTCAAAACTCCGCCATTTCTCTCCCCACATCCACCACTGCTGGCGGCTCACTTCCAACTGCGCAACGCTATGCGCTGTTAACAGCCAACTGCCCAACGCTACAATGGCAGACAACAATGCAAACTAGCCACAGACTGCACACAGCACAGCCAGTGATTTTCATACAGAGCGCTACGTAACGTTGCCTAAATAGCCTACTTACAAAGTGTCGCTAAACAGAGCTGGAAAAAAATGATTAAGGAAAGAGTAGAAATCTATTTCAACATGCTGGAAAGAATCCTCCAGGACAATAATTTAGTCGGGAAACCAAATCGTATTTTCAATGTTGATGAGACTGGTTTACAGCTGAATAATAAACCCAGGCAAGTAATAGCGAAGAGATGCTCAAAAAATGTGAGCATTATTTCTAGTGGTGAGAACGTCGAAACAATTTCAGTTGTTGCTTGTTTCAGTGTTGATAGGATGTACATTCCTCCCTCCTGCGTTTTGAAGGGGAAGAATAAGACGCAAGAGTTTACTGACGGAATGCCTCCCGGATCACAAGTTTTGATGAGTGGGAAGTCAGCCTATTTGACTTCTGACATTTTTTCGCTTAGCTCAGAGATCATTTTCTTCCGAGGAAACCAACTGGAAAAGCCCTCGTTATTTTGAATGGGCATGCCTCCTATTGCTCAATGGTGGACGTGTTGGACTGTGCAGAGTCTAATGACGTTATACTGTTAAGTCTGCCAAGTCATGCGTCCTACTTTCTGCAGCCTCTTGACCGTTGTTTCTTCAAGTCAATGAGGTGTTTTTACTACTCTGCTTGTAACAGTTTCATTTACAATAACCCTGAGAGACAAATAACAAGGCTGCAATTCGGCTAGTGGTTGTGATCTGCTTGGGCGAAAGCAGCAACAATAGCGAACGCCATGTCTTGAGTAGGGAAACTGGGGGCGTACCTTTGGATATCGCAGCTATTCCAGAGCATGCCTACCTCACCACCGAAGAATCACCACAACCAACGTTGGAGGAAGTACTTCTAACCTCCAGTGCAGAACCTAGGCAACCCAGTCGTGCTAGCGGATCCAGAGGTAGCTCATCACCAACGAAAGTCCTAAATAAAATCTCTCCGATCGTAGAGGTCAAAAAAATAAAGCACTCCGCGAGGTGCTGCTAGGGAAAACATTAAACTGCAAACTGACAAAGCCAATAGGCCTAAGAGAAAAAACAAGGAGATGAATAGGCAATAAGTGAAGAAGCCGAAAGGTCCACCAGCGAAGAAGAAGAGCATGAGCGACACTTCTGGCTCACCAAGACTCTAATCCCAACCTGGATGACAGTTAAGACTGCGTCGAAAATGTTTGTGCGGGCAGTCGGGAGGACTACTACTGCATAACCAGCAAACCTGATTGGCTGAAACGTGTTTTCTGCACTTGTTGCTTGCAAGAAAGCTGCACAAAATTCGGCAACACTTGTGATGTATGTAGTAAATACGAGAAGCGAAGGAAGGGATAAGAAAAAAATTTTCAATTTCGCTGAGTTTCGTAACTGTTATGTTTTACCAGTTTGAACGGTGAAGGGCAATGGAAAGACTTCTTTCGGCGACTAAACGTTATTCATTTACTTTGAATGTCTCCAACGCTTTATTTCATGTTGTAATCAATAAAACATTGCGTAAATTCACACATTATTTCGAATTTGTACCTAGTGATAGCCCGTCCATCTCACGAGATGGTCCGGGTTAGATGAGCCACAAACCAATTTTTTTCTTATTTCGTTTTTTTTACTCTCTGTCCTAGTTGACAATTTTCAGGAACTTTCCTGTGAATATTACAAATATATTTGCATTTGATAGCCATGTGTCTTTTAACTATAATAAAATAGACGGGGGCCTCAGAATTGCGTTGTAAAAAGGCGGTCCATCTCTCTACACAACTGTAAATGCGCTCAATTATAAGAAGAGTAGTGTCCGGAAAAAGTCCGATGTTGCAGATTATATTTTCATCCTCAAGATGCGATAATCTCTTTCTTTCTTGGACTACACTTATCAGTTTCTCACACTCCATATTTCGCGTGCGAGGACGTCGGTCGATTTGACCGAAGAAAACAAACTGACGGAGACGGCGATCTTTTCAAAACAGTACACCACTAGTACGCGGTCACATTCTAGCCCATCTTATCTCCCGATCATACAGACTTCGGACGACAGTCGGTGAAATTCAGATCAGTTTGTTTTCTCCGGTCAAATGGACCGACGTTCTCGCACTCGAAATATAAAGCGGTTGTCGGCGGAATCCACTGATATCGGAACCACTGTGACCGCAGACTTAATAAACAGAGTGCACACTGCAAACTGATTTGAATTTCACCGATTGTCGTCCGAAGTCCGCACGTTCGGGAGGTAAGATGGGCTATAGTGTGACCACGCACGTAGCGGCCAACTGATTTGAAAAGATCGGCCGTCTCCGGCCGATGTCGGTCGTCGGCGGAATCTACCGCTATCGGAGCCACTGTGACCGCAGACTTAATAAACAGAGTGCACACTGCACACTGCAAACTGATTTGAATTTTACCGATTGTCGCCCGAAGTCCGTACGTTCGGGAGATAAGATGGGCTTCAGTGTGACCGCGTAGGTAGTGGCGTACTGTTTTGGAAAGATCGGTCGCCTCCGGCCGATGTCGGTCGTCGGCGAAATCCACCGATATCGGAGCCACTGTGATCGCTGCTTTAGTAAACAGAGTGCTGAGCTTGCCACGCGCATCGCCTGGAGTGCGTGTGTACACAAGTACGCGCTGGTCGACGTCAGACCACAGCGAGCGGCCGTGTTTACTGCCACGGCGTCCCCCGCACAAGTAGCGCGATGCCGAGGCCCCAGCCCAGACCCACATACTGGCCCTGTTGACAGCCGCACCTGTCCGTCCCGAGCTTCCTGCGCTGGCAAAGCGCGCCGCTGCCTCGCCTGCGATTAACCTCATTTTTTCACGGACCCCGTCCTCGCGTAGGGATACCGTGCAAATAGGCCGTGACCAAAAAATTCTTCGGTCCAGGGATAACCTAATTTTCTGCGTACAGTGTTTCTTTTTCTTTTTTGCCTTGACCACTTTCGTATCATCCTCTATCTCGTCCCGCCTCCTGCTAATATTTTTGTCCCTGCATTCCTGCTAGGTCGTTAAAGTATGACAGAGGCCTGATGCTGAGCCCGTTTGTAATCTGTTTGTATCCAGGTTGCAACACTTTCGTGGCTTCAATTAGCTGCCGGGCGGTGTGACCGAGCGGTTCTAGGCGCTTCAGTCTAGAACCGCGCGACCGCTACGGTCGCAGGTTCTAATCCTGCCTCGGGCATGGATGTGTGTGATGTCCTTAGGTTAGTTAGGTTTACGTAGTTCAAATTTCTAGGGGACTGATGACCTCAGATGTTGAGTCCTGTAGTGCTCAGAGCCATTTGAACCAGTTTTCAATTAGTAAATCTCTTTCAAGCAGTCGGACTAGCCATGGAAGTTTACGAAAACTTTTTCGGATAGTGGACATGTCAAGCTCGATATCAGCATCAATAACTAGCCAGGTTCTCTTAATATAAATTTACATACACAACTGACAATTAAAAGTGGTGCTCTTGGAAAGGCAGCAAGTAACGAAATTTTACTTATTCTGCGTATAAAGAATGGTTCACCTAAAACTTGCACTGCAGTTACTGCGGAAATGGAAAGTACTATTGACTTGCGGTTATCACAGATGTATTAGTAATCGCGTGCTCGTACTGCTAGCCAGGAAACAGATTGTAATAATACTTCCAAAGTGTATTTTTTGGGCAATCATACACATTTTTAAATGAACAACACCTGTTGACATTAACAGACTAAAATAGGGTAAATTGGAATGTCAGTGGTGTTTGTTGCAGTATTCTAGCGCGAGTCGTTTACGAGATATCGCACTGTGCAAAATTTCCACAGTGACACTTCTTTGTGCCATTCAACCTGCGTATCTGCTAGGTACGATGTTGTTATGTTCGCTTACAGTGTGCTTGTATTTTCCTTGTGTGAGCTGTGTGTGTGTGTGTGTGTGTGTGTGTGTGTGTGTGTGTGTGTGTGACAGTCCAAGCAGCAGGTCGAGAGGGGACGATGGGATTTACCAATGGAGAAGGAGCCGACATGCTCATAGTCCATGCAGAGTGTAAGAAGAATTCAGTTCGTTGTTGTTCGATATATGCGGCAAGACGTCCGAACAGAAGAAATTGGAAGTTTGTGGTAAGTTCCTATGCGACCAAACTGCAGAGGTCATCGGTCCCTAGGCTTACACACTAATTAATCTAATTTATGCTAACTTACGCTAAGTGCTAAGGACAACACACACACCCATGCCCGAGGTAGGACTCGAACCTCCAACGGGGCGACGGGGGGGGGGGGGGGGGGGAGCCGCCCGAAGAACCTCTAAGATAGCAAGAACTATGCCCCCTTACATGAAGTCATTATAGATCACCTAACTCACGTTGAGCGAACAGTAGGTCTGAACAAAAATGACTGACAAGGCACAATGCATCTTGTAGAGGGTATAGTACGGACGTATTGGAATAATTAATGTCGGGTGATGGTTTTAAAGTAATTCACACGACATGGAAACTTTGTGGAAACGCGTCGATTTACTGGAGGCTAGTTTATCCCAGGGAAGTATTCAGAAGAAAAAATTGGAAATTTGTGGTAAGTTCCTACACGATCAAACTGCTGAGGTCATTGGTCTCTAGGGTTACGCACTACTTAATCTAACATACTAACTTACGATAAGGACAAAACACACACACACACACACACACACACACACACACACACACACACACACACGCACGAGGGAGGACTCGAACCTCCGACGGGGCGAGAGGGGAGCCGGGCGAAACATGGCAAGGCGCCCTAGATCTCGCGGCTATCCCACGCGGCGTCCGAATACAACTCAACCGTCTCGGCAATTATTTATCAAACTCTTCAACCAGTTACTTGAAAGTGGTAGTGCAATATCTAGACAATGTAACAGAGGGAAACAAGTGACGACAGAAGAGAGGGACATTAATGTTCTTGCAATCGCAGTAGGAATGAAGAAAGATTGAGTTTAACGTCCCGTCGACATCGAGGTCATGAGAGACGGAGTACAAGCTCGGGTTGTGTCAAGGACGGTGAAGAAAACCGGCCGTGCCCTTCCAAAGGAACCATCCCGGCATTTGCCGGGAGCGATTTAGGGAAATCCCGGAAAACCTAAATATGGATGGCCAGACGTACGTTTGAAACGTCGTCCTACCGAATGCGAGTCCACTGCCCCACCTCGCTCGGTAATCGCACTAGGAAGTGACTTGAGTCAGGCAAGTGTCCTACGCATTCTCTATCGGCATAGATTCCGTCCCTGCCACATCTCTCTGCATCAAGAGCTGCATGGAAACTATTATGAGAATCGTGTTAACTTTTGCACATGGGCATTAAGAGAGGACACTCCAATTGTACCTCGTATCTTGGTTAGTGATGAAGCTACATTACCAATCATGGCCAGACAAACCACCGAAATATGCACTACTGGTCTGTTGACAATCCCCGAAGGCTTCATCAGGTGAAACGTCAGCGTCCATTGAGTGTAAACGTGTGGTGTGTGATAGCGAACCATCAACTGAAAGGTCCCTCTTTCACAGACGGAACACTGAACCCGCACGAGTAACGCAGCCTCCCGTCTTCAACGGACGCTAGAAGGCATTTCTTTGCAGACTTCGAGGAACCTGTGGAAGCCCATTGTGCACCGAGTACTACACCATGTCTTCATGAATTGCTTCCAAATTGTTGGATTGGACACAATGGACCTTTACCTTGCCCGGCCATTCCCCAGATTTGACTCTTGTAGACTTTTTTTTCTGTGGGGCAACCTGAAAGACGCTGTCTGCAGGGACATACCAACTACACCAGGTGATATGCAACGACGTATTACTGCAGCCTGCTCGGACATCTCCGCTGAAATGCTAACGCGTGTGCAGCGGTCGTTCCATACCAGACTGGAAGCGTTTATTGCCTTTGCCGGTGGTCATTTTGAACAAAATCTGTGATTGTCAGTTGTTTCTTTACTGGTCGGAGTCCACATAAGTGGCGTGTGCACTTGCGTTGTTCTTTAGTGTGGTACCACAAGAATTGTACAAGTGTCGACTTCCCAAATTCCATATCTTGTATATGACTCGCACTAGATTCCTGTAACAATCACCACTGACATTCTAATTTACCCTAGTTTTAGTTTATTAATGTCCATAGGCATTGCTCCATTTAAAAAAGTGTATGTTTGCACAAAAAAAAAGACTTTACAATTCACATCAATATCACTTTCCATTCCCGCAATATCTGTAGCGCAAGTTTTAGGTACCAAAGGAAGAATCCATAGATTCGACGACAAAATTAGATGATGATTTGCGCAGTAAGCTGGGAGCGAAATTTAATATAGGGAGCTGCTAATTCTGGCAGCAACAATTACTCCGACAGGCTGCGCGCCGAGTCGAAATAAGCTTGTCTGACATTTACGCTTCAATTTTATGCCAGAGTTCATAAATCATAGCGTAGCTAGAACACTGCGAATTGCTCCTACAGGCATCAGATGTAGATCAAAGGACATTGAAAAGGTGCACAGAGACATGATCAGAGACCTTGGCGGGGGTGTTCTGTGACCAGCAATAATAGGAACAAGGTGTTTCGTCCACACGAAGTTCCCCAGAGGTTCCTGCAGCGAAAAGCAATGAGAAGCACTCTGGTTGCCACAGAAGTATCAAGGCTAAACAACGAACTCTATGTTTGTAGTACCTGTACAGAAAATACGAACGACTTACTTGTCTCCAAACCCATGCAACGACAATCATCAGAGACTGCAGCGCCATGGTATCAGTCCCCTTTCTCAATAGGAACATTAA
This sequence comes from Schistocerca piceifrons, assembly GCF_021461385.2. Lineage (NCBI taxonomy): Eukaryota > Metazoa > Arthropoda > Insecta > Orthoptera > Acrididae > Schistocerca > Schistocerca piceifrons. The sequence goes on along the minus strand of NC_060140.1, from coordinate 273,933,715 downwards.
CGGCACCATTATTACACAACTGTGAGATGGGCATTTTGGGACAACTGAGGCACACAGTCGTGGACAAACCTCAGTGCTAACTTCACTGCAAGCTCTATTTAATATGCACATTCCACAGATTCACACAAAGAAATGATAGGAGATGTAGATACACAGAAATGATAGGAGATGTAGTTCATTAAGCCAGAGATAAGAACTTACTAATGGAAGACATCAACGCCAGACCAAACCTCTGGAAGCAGACAGAACTGATGATACGGGACGACATATAGGAAAATAAATTATCTGTGTTAAATAAAGGAGACCAGCAGCACACAAGTAGGATTCCTCTTGTGAGAATGTTCATTCACCAGAGTTTACTAGCGTTAAACAATAAAATAGCGTCGGTCGATATTTTCTGCGACATATCTAAGGCCTCTGACCGTGTGAATCATAGTTTCCTCCTAGATAAATTGAATTTTTATGGGACTAATGGTATAGCCAGCCAATGGGTAATGCCATATCTAATATAAAGAATGCATAAATTCGCACATAGTAATTTAACCAGTATAGTCTGGGGACATTATTCTGACTGGGGAGAAGTCACGTATGGGGTTCCACAAGGGTTAATCTTCGGTCCACTACTGTTCCTCATATATGTAAACGATCTCCTGTCTGATAAACAACAACCAGAATTGGATCTTTTTGCAGATAACACTAGTACTGTAATAAGTCCCAGCACACATACAGAAACAGAAAAAAATGCTGAACAAAGTTCTTAGAAGTATCATTGACTGATCCTCTGCGAATGCTCTCACTCTGTTTTATAAAGGCACGTCTTATTCAGTTCTGCACATCTATGGGTACTATACCAATGATAAGTGTGACACATGGCGAGGAAATAATAAATACGGTGGAAACTTTAAAATTCTTAGGTTTCCTTATTGATGAGAATTTAACATTCTGGAACTCCTAAACCAACTTATTTCAGCCATATTTGCACTTAGAGCCATTGCAGGTCTTGAGAAGAAACTTGACATATTTTGCACATTTTAATTCAATAATGTCGTATGGAATGATATTCTAGGGTAACTCATCTTTAACAAAGAAAATCTTCGTTGGACAAAAACGTGCAGTAAAAATACCTTGTAGGCATCTGTTTAAGGAGTTGGGCATTCTGACTACTGATACACAATTTATTTATTCCCTCATGAAGTTTTTCATAAATGATGCGCTAAAATTTCAAAACAAACAATGATGTACATAATTATAATACCAGAATGAAAAATAACATTCATTGCTCTTCATTAAGGTTGTATTTAGCACAAAAAGGGGCGCACAGTACTACAAAAAATGTCTTTGATCACTTACCCAGTAGTATAAAATGTCTGTCAGACAGCAAAGTAAAATTTGTAAACAACTTGAGAAAGTTTCTCTTTGACAACTTTTCTGTCCGTAGAAGAATTTCTATTATTGTAATGTGTAGAAGATGGTAGGTAGAACTTACTAAGATCATCTTTTCGGAAAAAAATAAAGCTAAAAATTTTCAGAATGTAATCAAATGTACAAATTAATTTGCGATGTGAATGTAAAATAACTCGTTCCACATCATTATGATCTATCGTGCAAAATGATCCATGGAACATGAAACTAACTAACTAACTAACTATGGGATATTTTTGCGTAATGAGCTAGATCAACATCACATTAGCCAATGCCACAAGCATTAGCATGAACATTACTTGGAAAGAAGTGCCACATGCCACAGTCAGCGATCACAGCATTATTATCAAATACACTCCTGGAAATGGAAAAAAGAACACATTGACACCGGTGTGTCAGACCCACCATACTTGCTCCGGACACTGCGAGAGGGCTGTACAAGCAATGATCACACGCACGGCACAGCGGACACACCAGGAACCGCGGTGTTGGCCGTCGAATGGCGCTAGCTGCGCAGCATTTGTGCAACGCCGCCGTCAGTGTCAGCCAGTTTGCCGTGGCATACGGAGCTCCATCGCAGTCTTTAACACTGGTAGCATGCCGCGACAGCGTGGACGTGAACCGTATGTGCAGTTGACGGACTTTGAGCGAGGGCGTATAGTGGGCATGCGGGAGGCCGGGTGGACGTACCGCCGAATTGCTCAACACGTGGGGCGTGAGGTCTCCACAGTACATCGATGTTGTCGCCAGTGGTCGGCGGAAGGTGCACGTGCCCGTCGACCTGGGACCGGACCGCAGCGACGCACGGATGCACGCCAAGACCGTAGGATCCTACGCAGTGCCGCAGGGGACCGCACCGCCACTTCCCAGCAAATTAGGGACACTGTTGCTCCTGGGGTATCGGCGAGGACCATTCGCAACCGCCTCCATGAAGCTGGACTACGGTCCCGCACACCGTTAGGCCATCTTCCGCTCACGCCCCAACATCGTGCAGCCCGCCTCCAGTGGTGTCGCGACAGGCGTGAATGGAGGGACGAATGGAGACGTGTCGTCTTCAGCGATGAGAGTCGCTTCTGCCTTGGTGCCAATGATGGTCGTATGCGTGTTTGGCGCCGTGCAGGTGTGCACCACAATCAGGACTGCATACGACCGAGGCACACAGGGCCAACACCCGGCATCATGGTGTGGGGGAGCGATCTCCTACACTGGCCGTACACCACTGGTGATCGTCGAGGGGACACTGAAGAGTGTACGGTACATCCAAACCGTCATCGAACCCATCGTTCTACCATTCCTAGACCGGCAAGGGAACTTGCTGTTCCAACAGGACAATGCACGTCCGCATGTATCCCGTGCCACCCAACGTGCTCTAGAAGGTGTAAGTCAACTACCCTGGCCAGCAAGATCTCCGGATCTGTCCCCTATTGAGCATGTTTGGGACTGGATGAAGCGTCGTCTCACGCGGTCTGCACGTCCAGCACGAACGCTGGTCCAACTGAGGCGCCAGGTGGAAATGGCATGGCAAGCCGTTCCACAGGACTACATCCAGCATCTCTACGATCGTCTCCATGGGAGAATAGCAGCCTGCATTGCTGCGAAAGGTGGATATACACTGTACTAGTGCCGACATTGTGCATGCTCTGTTGCCTGTGTCTATGTGCCTGTGGTTCTGTCAGTGTGATCATGTGCTGTATCTGACCCGAGGAATGTGTCAATAAAGTTTCCCCTTCCTGGGACAATGAATTCACGGTGTTCTTATTTCCATTTCCAGGAGTGTATGTTCAGCAAAATACAACGGAACACACCAGGTACAAACGTGTCACTGATGAATTAAGGATCCACTTACAGCATGAAATAGATTTAGACATTGCTGACGGCATTGACTACAGGGCATATGAACTATACACCGCTAGCCCACGTGTAACAAACAGATATAGGACTGCAGTACCATGGAGCACGGAACCAGCCAGACTAAGACAGGATTCAAGATGGAAAAGCAAAATTCACTAGAGGGCGATCACATCCAGAGACAGGCAAATCCCCCTACAGAATTGCAGAGACCTAATCAAGATCAAACTAGAGGACACTGGCAGGAACACATAGCAACGTATAGCAACTGACACCTGTGGCAACCATACAAAAAATGGCCGAAAAGATAAAATCTCTCCTTGTCCTAGCCACGCCAAAGGAGGGAGATTTTGTCATGATCGGAAGGTGGAGAAACAAGGCACAATTTCTGTTTAATAAACTACTCCCAGAAGATGATTTCATTTCAGACACAACACCAAACCAAAATCTAAGATATGAACTATACAGGGAATATATAACTGAGAACGTTACATAACCATCTGCACGGGAGGGGTCGCTTTGGCAACTGCCATCCTGAAGGAAAAGTAAGCTCCCGGCCCATACGACATCCACGTAGAAGCATTACAACAGGCAGTACCGCTAATGACACCTTACCTGACATACCCCTTAAATGACGCACGGCAACTGCATTGGGTGCCTGAACCAAGGAAACCAACCAACCTGTCATCAGTAAAATGTTAGCAGACAAAGACTCATAAAAACCTAAGTCTTAGAGACCTATATGCCTCATCAACTCCCTAGCTAAGGTGCAGAAACAGCTCTTATGTAACCGTGGATAGGATCATTGAGAACTCCTTAATCATCATCAGTATGGGTTCCGAGCACAAAAATCAATAGACGATGCAGTAATTACGAATAGAGTCACGTCATAGGGCATTCTCAAGTAAATTATCGCTCTCTTAATCGACGATGCAGACGCCTTAGACACAACCTTTGGTGGCCTGCATTGTTTGCTCGACTCCCTGGCCTTCAGATGCGCCGGATGTCCATTGTGCCAGCGATTTGAATTCGCGTGTCTGTTTGCTGGTGCTGCACTTGGGGGACGTTGATCCGCCGCTAGCCGCTAGGCTGGAGCGTGAGCCAACAGGCGGTGCACAGTGGAGTAGGGGTCGCAGTTATTGCTGAAACAATCGGTTTTTGGTTATATCAATTTTTGTCCTCGCCAGTTTAACCTGACTGCTATAACCTCTCAAAATAACAGATTTCTGAAGTAACCGATTTTTCGGGTAATTTTTGATAGTATTTCTGTAAGAAACGTAGAAATCGAACAAAGGTTGAAAAATTTTGACTCTCTCAATCTCAAGAAACATAAAACGAAAATATTAAATTAAACAGGCAAATAAAAGAAAGTCCGTCTATCATTTGCTGATGTTCTCGAAAATTGGTAGGGCTTGAATTCCACAAAAAATCACCAGTTTTCTCCTGTTGAACCTAATTTTTCGAAATCTACTGAAAATCATTTTGTAATGAGGGGATCATACCACTATTTCGGCATTACGAATAGTCAGTGGTAAAGGATGAGCATTGAGGCTGTCCATTCTCAAGGGCAACAAGCAGATAAAGGCTTGATAAAAATATTACACTCAAGAACCAAAGAAACTGGTACAGCTGATTAATGTAGTGTACGGCGCTAGCGAGCACGCAGAAGGGCCGCAACACCACGTGTCACGCACTCGATTAATGTCTGATTCCCGCAGGGCTGTCCATGAATCCGTAAGAGAATGAGGGGCTGGATCTCCCTTCTGAACAGCACGTTGCAAGGCATCCCAGATATGCTCAATAATGTCCATGTCTGGGGAGTTTGGTGGCCAACGGAAGTGAGCCACTCCGTAGCAATTCTGGAAGTGTGGGTGTCGAATTGTCCTGTTGGAATTGCCCAAGTCCGTCGGAATGCACAATGAACATGAATGGATGCAGATGATTAGACAGGATGCTTACGTTCGTGCCATCTGTCAAGAGTCGTATCTAGACATACCAGGTGTCCTATATCACTCCAACTGCACACGTCACACACCATTACAGAGCCTTTACCAGCTTCAACAGTCCCCTGCTGACATGCAGCGTCCATGGATTCATAAGGTTGTCTCCATACCCGTACACTTCCATCCGCTCGATACAATTTGAAACGAGACTCGTTCGAACACGCAACATGTTTTCAGTCATCAACAGTCCACTATCGGTGTTGAGGGGGGCCCAGGCGCGGGGCACAGCTTTTCGTCGCGCAGTTATCAAGGGTACAGGAGGGGGACTCGTCTCCGAAAGCCCATATCGATGATGTTTCGTCGGATAGTTCTCTCGGTGACACTTGCTGATGGTCCAGCATTGAAATCTGCAGCAGTTTGAGGTAGGGTTGCAATTCTGTCACCTTGAACGATTGTCTTCAGTCGTCGTTGGTCCCGCTCTTGCAGGATCTTTTTCCGGCCGCAACGATGTCGGAGATTTGATATTTTGACAGATTCCTGATATTCAAGATACACTGGTGAAATGGTCGTACGGAAAATCCGCACTTCATCGTTAACTTGGTGACGCTGTGTCCCACTGGCTCTAAGGCCAACTATACTACCACGTTCAAACTCACTTAAATCTTGATAACCGATCTAACAACTGTGCTAGATTCATTGCAGCAGCTGTCCGACGACGACAGCGAGAAACTTACCGTATAGATCAGGTGGGGGGCAAGCCTCCCTCACCTCACGTACACATGAACCTAAAGCTACGACACACGCTAACAGAGACGTTACTGTCTCAGCAATGCTGTACCAATTTTTATGCCATGTGTTTATTGCTCGATTCTGTCGGTATGTTACTAACGCAATATTTCAGATCAATGCAAATTTTACTAATAAAAATGACTCCTTTTTTAAAATGAGGTTTGCTAAAAAGAAAAATTTCTCGATCTGCCATTGCTAATCTTTCCGAATCCCTTTTTTTTCTGTTTTAAAAGCAATTCACGCACCCTACTTCGCGTCAACATGCGCTCATACGGTCTCACGCGTTTCATAAACTTCTTGTTCACACGACTTGACACTTATTATACCCAAGACTGACAATCCATTCACTTACTTGTTGGGTCAGAACCAACATGTCAACGATGTATCCGCCACCTGTGCGCTTGCATTGGAGATAAAACTTAATTTTAACCATATTAAAATTCATAACTTAATTATGCGATTGTCTCTGCTAGAATGTCTCACTTTCTATTGAATACTATATTACTATCTATCGCTGCAGCTACTGTTTTCAACTGTGTATGCCATTCAAAAAAATATTTTATTACGAAAATTTTTAACAGGATGTTTTTCTGACCTAGTTAGGCATGTGGTCGACCTTCAATCATGGTATTTTACCATCCTGGCAGGGTCGCCATTCTCTAGCCCTTAGCAGCTCGCCATCTTATTTTATTTACAACTTTTCATGACGTCGACTTTCCGGCTTGGATTTTTTTAGAATGTGACTTGTAAGTACTGCACCTCTCTCCAGTCAGCACACACTTTAGTTTACTAATGTTTTATATACCTATTATCTTTTAGAACAGTTAGTTTAATTCTGAAGACGACGCTCATAGTAGCGTCGAAATCTGGTCAATTTTGACTTAATATTTGTGACCGAGGGTTATTTGTTCTAATATAATTCTGACACGGTCACTGAACCTTAGCAGATATGTTCAAAGTTTTACTTACAGCATTGTAATTTAACTGACTTATTCTTAATGAACTATTACGTTTATCATAAGTGGAAAGTGTTTGACTTGCTGTAGATTTGGTGTGACGGATGCAGTAGTTTTTTCCATGTGGGTGACTGTAGTGACGTGGGAGTAGGGGTTTTGTAGGATATGTAGTAGAGATAGGAAGATACTAGAATACGAGGGGAAAATTGCCGCCCTTCAAGCTGAGTTAGAGAAGGCCAGGGGAGATCTTGACAGGTTAAGGAGGGAGAAGGGTAAAGAGAGGTGGGAAGCAGCAACAGGCAACAGGTGGAACAGGCCTAGAACTGACAGCTTCGTGGTGAATGTGGAAAATATATTTGACCTGTTGCTTCAGTTAGAAGCTGGTGAGCCTCAAGCAGTTGCAGGTGTAGACATGGCACAACAAACTTTCAGCAGCAAATTGAAAAGTAAGAATGTAGGGAAATCAGTAAAGAGGAAGGAAGTGTTGTTGTTTGGTAGTTCCCATGGAAGAGGTTTTGGCCAACTTTTGCAGCATGAACTAGGATCAGAAAACCAGGTCACCAATTTTTTAAAATCTAGTGCTGGTCTGGAGCAGTTGAAAGAGGATTTAGGATCACTTTGCAAAGATTTCCTTAAGGAAGACACCGTAGTTATAGTGGGTGGACCAGGTAATAGTATTGACAGAGATCCTGGGTGCAGTATAGAGTGTGACCTGGCAAAGATTGCATCATCATCGACGCATACTAGTGTTGAGTTTGTATCTGTTCTTGGGCTCCAAGACCGACCTCATTTGAACGCTTCTTTCTGGAGATTAATTTGGAGCTGGAACGGCTGCTTATGTCGGGTGCAGGGTCACACATTGGTGTGGTTCCTGCTGATTCTCTCAATAGGGGGGATTATACCAGACATCGACTCCATCTCAACAGGAAAGGGAGGGGTAAACTGGCTGGGAAAATAGCAGGAAAGCTAAAGGGAGGAGACACTGTCATAAGTGATAAAATAACAATGGTTATAGGGTTCAGAAAAGACCCTTTTTAGGGTAGGAAGGACAGAAAGAAACCAAGTTTTAAGATAGGTTAGAATTCAGACAAGCGTTCAGTTTGAGAAATAAACCAAAAAACCTAATTCTAGATTATTACATCAGCATAAACAGCCGTTTGTTAAGAATTTTCAGGAATCAGCAGAAATTTCAGCTCTACCCAAATTTAACTCAGTCAAAATGAAATGTCAGCTATCTTTATTGCATCAAATGGCTCTGAGCACTATGCGACTCAACTTCTGAGGTCATCAGTCGCCTAGAACTTAGAACTAATTAAACCTAACTAACCTAAGGACATCACACACATCCATGCCCGAAGCAGGATTCGAACCTGCGACCGGAGCGGTCGCTCGGCTCCAGACTGTAGCGCCTAGAACCGTTTTTATTGCATCAAAGTATTCGAGTACTGAGAGATAAAATTAATGAATTATTTATCTGCATAGATGTATTAGAGTCCTTAAACCTAGCTGTGCTTAGCGTACAAAGTACTGCGCCATAATCTAATTATGAAATTAAAAATTAAAGTACCTTTTCCAAACTTTGTCAGTGTATGCTTCAGTATATTAACGTTAAAATTCTTAAATCTCAGAATGTTCGGATGAATATGTTTTGCTGAATACATTGTTTCAACAAAAAAGTAAGTGGTGCTAAATATTGCAGCTAGAAAGCAAAAAATTGTTCAGAATGTGCAAATGTATGTCTCAATCTGTTACAAGTCTCAACATGATAGGGGCGATATTTTGATCAAAATCGGTGTTTTTACGAAAAATTGTAGGCGCTAAGTATTAGGCATAGAAAGAGAAAATTCGTACTTAGCCTCAGTTTCATATAAAACATTAACTATGTGAATTCATTAAGATATCTCTAATAGTTTTCACTTAATTCACTAAAAACTAAATCTTTAACAGAAGTGGCCTTATTCGTACTTAGCCTCAGTTTCATATAAAACATTAACTATGTGAATTCATTAAGATATCTCTAATAGTTTTCACTTAATTCACTAAAAACTAAATTTTTAACACAAATGGCCTTATTCGTAATAGATTAAGTGTCATTTGTGTTAATCATAGAAAATTCTAATTATATTTCTGAATTACATTCATTAAATTATACATCTGTACCAAGTTTCTAGATATTAATGTAAATGGCAATCAATAAAAAGACTCTTAAAGAAGTAGTTCAGAGCTCATGTTCTACTGCCGGTTCCATTCTAAAAATTCTAGTCAGCAAAGTTTAAACGCACTCGAGCTAAAACTTTTTGAGTAACTAAAGCCAGCGTAAATCCATTCATATAAAAATTAAGTAGATTGTAAATCGTATCACAACAGAGTTATTATATAATACCTGTCGTTGAAAGCGGCCATTTAGATGCTGCTGACTGTACCTAGAGCAGTTAACAGCAGATGTTGCGTTCGGCAGCCCGCTGCGCCCATATATACTTAAATACGACCAGAGAGGCAGCGAGCAGAGACACTTCGCACTGAGATGTCCACATGTCTGCGTCAGTCAAACGCCAGCTCATGCTCTGCCTTGGATGACGTCACACCAGGCTGCTACCAAATATGTTTCCGGTAAATGTAGAGTGTGTACTCACGAGGACTTAACACCGTCTGAATAGCTTAGATTTCACAAAAGAGAGAGACTTCGCGTCGAGCTATCAATCTGTCTGTGTTAGTCAACCGCCAGCATACGCTGGCTCGGATGACGCCACAGCCAGGTAACTACCATACGCATTCTCGGTAAAAATAGGAAGTAAACTCCCGAAGACTGTACACGGTCCTGAATGGCTTAGATTTCACAGAAGTAACTGTGTGCCACCCGTAACGTTGACAAGACTGCGTGGAAAGCGGTGAGATTATTTTCCTCTTTTGTGGCGAGCAATTAACTTGGGTGGTTAGGACTGAGGGCGATAGACCATTTTACTAGGGACTTACTGTAGAGGTCGCCTCAGAAGTGCTAGTAGTGCTGTTTCTGATAGGGACATTATTATTGTTATTGATGTTGGGGTCTTCAGTCCTGAGACTGGTTTGACGCAGCTCTCCATGCTACTCTATCCTGTGCAAGCTTCTCCATCTCCCAGTACCTACTGCAGCCTACATCCTTCTGAATCTGCATAGTGTATTCATCTCTTGGTCTCCCTCTACGATTTTTACCTTCCACGGTGCCCTCAAGCACTAAATTGGTGGTCCCTTGATGCCTCAGAACATGTCCTACCAACCGATCCCTTCTACTAGTCAAGTTGTGCCACAAACTCTTCTTCTCCCCAATTCTGTTCAGCACCTCCTCATTAGTTATGTGATCCACCCATCTAATCCTCAGCATTCTTCTGTAGCACCACATTTAGAAAGCTTCTATTCTCTTCTTGTCTAAACTATTTATCACCCATATTTTACTTCCATAGATGGCTACACTCCATACAAATACTTTCACAAACGACTTCCTGACACTTAAATTTATACTCGATGATAACAAATTTATCTTCTTCAGAAACGCTTTTCTTGCCATTGCTAGTCTACATTTCATATCCTCTCTACTTCGACCATCATCAGTTATTTTTCTCCCCAAATAGCAAAACTCCTTTACTACTTTAAGTGTCTCATTTCCTAATCTAATTCCTCAGCATCACCCGACTTAATTCGACTACAATCCATTATCCTCGTTTTGTTTTTGTTGATGTTCATCTTATACCCTCCTTTCAAGATACTGTCCATTCCGTTCAACTGCTCTTCCAAGTCCTTTGCTATCTCTGACAGAATTACAATGTCATCGGCGAACCTCAAAGTTTTTATTTCTTCTTTTTGGATTTTAATACCTACTCCGAACTTTTCTTTCGTTTCCTTTACTGGTTGCTCAATATACAGATTGAATAGCATCGGGGAGAGGCTACAACCCTGTCTCACTCCCTATCAGTAATATTCTTATGTTTGTGCGTGTGATCTTCTATTGAATATATTAATCAGAATTCAACAATTTTTTATTGTCATAATCCATGTGGCGAGTAAGTAGCTAGTAGGAACATTTTCTTTCTGTGAGCACAAGAAGAATGTGGACTTGCAGACTGGACATTATGGTCACTATGTTCTCCATTGCTTTCTGGCTGACTGCAAAAATAGTTTTCAGGCTCTTGTAAAAGCGGGTCGGCCGCTGTGACCGAGCGCTTCTAGGCGCTTCAGTCCGGAATCACGCTGCTGCTACGGTCGCAGGGTCGAGTCCTGCTTCGGGCATGAATGTGTGTGATGTCCTTAGGTTAGTTAGGTTGAAGTAGTTCTATGGGACTGATGACCTTAGTCCCACAGTGCTTAGAGCCATTTCTACCTTTTTTTTTAATCGGTGAAAAGGATTATTTAACCCGCGGCCCCAGACGTTAATTGAAGTGAGGTGAAAAGGACCGTCGTGGGAATTCAACACCGCATAGTACAGGGGATAGGCAATATAATGAAAATGCCTGTGCTTACTTGAGAATGGTTCATTAACAAGGGGCTGGAACCCCACTTTCCATTAATAGAGCTGCGAATTTTCTTGGAATATCGGCCTATAATGATTGTATTCTCCAGTGGAATGTTATGATACTCTTCGATCAGAACTTCTTCTAACTCCTGTAGTGACGAAGGAGGCGGAATTCTGCTCCGGAATCTGCGCTCCAATACCGCCTACAAGGGTTCGATATTCTTCAAATCCAGGAACTCTGCTGGCCAGGGAAGACTCTGCAGTTCAGTTGCATGCTCCTCATAGCACGACTGTACTGTCCTGGCTGTTGAATGGCTGCATTATCGTCCTAAAATATGGCATCGTTCTTGGGGAACAACATTTGAATCGTAAGGTGCACCTGATCACCTAAAATGTTCACATAATAGTTGGCAGTAACACAGCCTTTGAGAGTAATGATGGAACCATCAGAATACCATGATATGGCTGCCCACATCATCATGCTTCCACCTCCATGCGTAACAGCTGGAATCAAGCAATCAAGATTGTAGGCTTCTTTTGGCGTTCCCCAGACGCAAATCCGGCCCGATGTTGGAAATAACTAAAACGTTGACTCGTCGAGCCATATGAAGCGTTTCCATTGGTCGGCCGCCCAGGATTTATGCTCCTGACGCGATGTTTTACGCTTTTTTGCGTTGGTTTCCGTATAGCAGCTCGTCCATGAATATTCGCTTTATGGAGTTTTCAGCGGACAGTGTCGATAGATACGGGGTCTCGAAGATGGATATTGAGCTCTGCAGTCACTTTCGCAGCAATAGTTTTGTGTTGTTTTGACACAATTCGTGTTAGCGTATGACGCTCTCTGTCATTTTATTTTGATTTGTTTCTGCTGTTACGTTTACACGATGATATCTTTCCATGTTTTGTGTAGGCTGTCATGACTGTTGAAACAGTTGCTCTTGAAACATTCAATAAGTTGGCTGTCTTGGTTACAGATGCTCTAGCTAATCGGGTCCCCACAATCTGCCCTCTTTGGAACTCTGTTAGGTCTTTCATCGCATGTCGACCTCGGCCTCTGAATGCAAATACGAAGTGTGCGCTACTCGTAAACAACCCGTGCTGATGCCTAGTCCGTATTGAACACGCAAAGTCCAGCGCGACACGTGCTTTCCCTGCGTTGTTGACCGTCAGACACAGCCATCCCATTACTACCGCTGTTCACATTATTTTGCCTATCCCCTGCACATATGTATATATATTTTACATATGTTTAGTAATCAGAATTTGGAAATCATGTCTGAAGTTACAGTTTCTCTGTTCACTTGCCGGCCGGAGTGGCTGAGCGGTTCTGGGCGCTTCAGTCTGGAACCACGCAACCGCTACGGTAGCAGTTTCGAATCCTGCCTCGGGCATGGATGTGTGTGATGTCCTTAGGTTAGTTAGGTTTAAGTAGTTCTAAGTTCTAGGGGACTGATGACCTCAGATGTTAAGTCCTATAGTGCTCTGTTCACTTAAGGGGGAATCTGAAACATACATTGTTAATTATATTTGTGTGGATAAGTCAACCAGCGGAATTTATTTTAGACATCTGTTCATGACAGCTTATAAAGCTTGTGTCCAAACGTCAATTACTTGCCTTATACGGTAAAACACGGTTGTCGTGACAACATCTGCAAGTGAGCCTTTTGCTAACATCATTTTCCAGTGTTTAAGATGAAGCTGTTTTTAGTCTAGCTGTACGCCTATGGCGTTGCATCGGGTTGCGTGACCGAGTTAATTAAATGGCCTATGCTGTTTGTGACACGCCAAGCTCAACTTCTTAATCCATTTAGACTGTTTGTAAATTCTTTAACTAAGATGTAAACAGTAAGTCTTGGTGAATGTAGTAAATTTAAAGTAACATTTAAATGTTTTTACCTATGTTCTTAATTAAATTAAAGTGAAATGTTTGAAGTGAAATTATTCATGTTAAGTTTGATTCCTCTTAATTTTTTAACGATTTTTGGTAGCCAAGCTTAAACTAAACTTGTTGCTTTTGTTGTTATTGGCGTTGACATTCTTTGACTGCATCTCAACTTTCCAACATTTAATGGCAGTGAAGCTGGAGCATTTTGAAGGTGTTCCTTTATAAAAATGCGGTTGGAAATCAGAATGTGTCTACTCTTTTACCAGTGGTGCATTGTTTCATGTTTCTTTTATAAATAAATAAATGTATATTAATTCTGTATATCCTCGAATTGGGGTCAATGCTTCCAACTCAGCAGCCCTGTGCCACGTAAATCTTCTTTGAAAGGCATCATCAATTTCGTGGTGATAGGTGTATATCCTTTTCATAATGAACAATTCTTAGTGACGTCTTCATTATCATATTCATTCTTTCACCTTGTATGACCAACTAACTATTGATCCTGCATTCTTTTCCTCTCCTGTTCCTGAAATTCATATCACTTGAACACCTCCTTTCTGAATCCACCCAATGTTTCCAATCTGGTTCATAGATTTATTTATTTATTTATTTTTTGACCTTCTGTCTGTTATACTACCGGCGTTGGCATGCCATTTCCTTCCTCCTGCTTTTCAACGGGCTCACGCAACCAGTTACAGGAAGATATACAGTTTAACATCGACTTCGAAGGACAGTGCAACTTCGTATTTTTAACGTTTGCAACGCGTTGGCAGAGATGAAAGATGCGATAGCTAATAGAATTTCTTGGACCTAATGAGGGATGAAAGCCGAAAGCTACAAAAAATTTGGTAGAGCTATATGTCGTGAAGCAATTTGAAGTAAGAAACGATGACAGATCGAAAGAAAAACACTGAAAAAGGAGCACAGAAAAGAGAGAGAATTTAGCTGTGGCTGCTTCGTCGCTGTTGAAGTGGATTACCTTGTTCTTCGAATGGACGGGTTACGTCACCAAATCCTTAAACCTTAACTTCCCCCCTTGATTCTGGCGTCTTTCCCATTTGGTGTCATTGTGAGAGCTGTTTGAAGTGAACAACTTTTTTCATTCTTTTTCATTCATTCGTTTCACGAATTTTCATTGGATTCTCTCCTAAAATTAATTTCGTATATTGTCTGCATTTTTCTTCGTCTTTTACAATCCGCTCACCTTCTCACTGAAATAACCACCGAAACTGTAAGTTTAATGATGGCCGTTTCAGTTCATCTCAAGTTAAATCTGTTCATTGTGTAAGAAAATATCGCCCTGTTTTCCTGTTTGTTCTGTTCTCAGGAATTCACTTGTATCAGTCTCTGTGCAACTATGAAATCAACTTCAAAATTGCTGATCAGAGGCATACAGCATTTTGACTCAGTTTTCTTCACTAACGCTGTTCTGAAATCATAATATATTCATTAATGTAAAGTTTCATTGGCTATTGATGTTACTTCCTGAAGTTTTGTTTGATTTCCTCTCTCTTTTGAAGTGGCTCATTCCAAGGTATATATGTCCGAAATGTTTGCGTTACAAAAATTACCTTTCTTATTCTCGGCTGTTTTTGTCAAACTACAGTAATACATAGACATTATTGTGAAGGGAGACGAAAATTTAATAGTCATGGGTGACTGGAATTCGAGTGTAGGAAAAGGGAGAGAAGGAAACATAGTAGGTGAATATGGATTGGGGGACAGAAATGAAAGAGGAAGCCGCCTGGTAGAATTTTGCACAGAGCACAACATAATCATAACTAACACTTGGTTTAAGAATCACGAAAGAAGGTTGTATACATGGAAGAACCCTGGAGATACTAAAAGGTATCAGATAGATTATATAATGGTAAGACAGAGATTTAGGAACCAGGTTTTAAATTGTAAGACATTTCCAGGGGCAGATGTGGACTCTGACCACAATCTATTGGTTATGACCTGTAGATTAAAACTGAAGAAACTGCAAAAAGGTGGGAATTTAAGGAGATGGGACCTGGATAAACTAAAAGAACCAGAGGTTGTACAGAGATTCAGGGAGAGCATAAGGGAGCAATTGACAGGAATGGGGGAAATAAATACAGTAGAAGAAGAATGGGTAGCTTTGAGGGATGAAGTAGTGAAGGCAGCAGAGGATCAAATAGGTAAAAAGATGAGGGCTAGTAGAAATCCTTGGGTAACAGAAGAAATATTGAATTTAATTGATGAAAGGAGAAAATATAAAAATGCAGTAAGTGAAACAGGCAAAAAGGAATACAAACGTCTCAAAAATGAGATCGACAGGAAGTGCAAAATGGCTAAGCAGGGATGGCTAGAGGACAAATGTAAGGATGTAGAGGCCTATCTCACTAGGGGTAAGATAGATACCGCCTACAAGAAAATTAAAGAGACCTTTGGAGATAAGAGAACCACTTGTATGAATATCAAGAGCTCAGATGGAAACCCAGTTCTAAGCAAAGAAGGGAAAGCAGAAAGGTGGAAGGAGTATATAGAGGGTCTATACAAGGGCGATGTACTTGAGGACAATATTATGGAAATGGAGGAGGATGTAGATGAAGATGAAATGGGAGATACGATACTGCGTGAAGAGTTTGACAAAGCACTGAAAGACCTGAGTCGAAACAAGGCCCCTGGAGTAGACAATATTCCATTGGAACTACTGACGGCCGTGGGAGAGCCAGTCCTGACAAAACTCTACCAGCTGGTGAGCAAGATGTATGAAACAGGCGAAATACCCTCAGACTTCAAGAAGAATATAATAATTCCAATCCCAAAGAAAGCAGGTGTTGACAGATGTGAAAATTACCGAACTATCAGCTTAATAAGTCACAGCTGCAAAATACTAACACGAATTCTTTACAGACGAATGGAAAAACTAGTAGAAGCCAACCTCGGGGAAGATCAGTTTGGATTCCGTAGAAACACTGGAACACGTGAGGCAATACTGACCTTACGACTTATCTTAGAAGAAAGATTAAGGAAAGGCAAACCTACGTTTCTAGCATTTGTAGACTTAGAGAAAGCTTTTGACAATGTTGACTGGAATACTCTCTTTCAAATTCTAAAGGTGGCAGGGGTAAAATACAGGGAGCGAAAGGCTATTTACAATTTGTACAGAAACCAGATGGCAGTTATAAGAGTCGAGGGACATGAAAGGGAAGCAGTGGTTGGGAAGGGAGTAAGACAGGGTTGTAGCCTCTCCCCGATGTTGTTCAATCTGTATATTGAGCAAGCAGTAAAGGAAACAAAAGAAAAATTCGGGGTAGGTATTAAAATTCATGGAGAAGAAATAAAAACTTTGAGGTTCGCCGATGACATTGTAATTCTGTCAGAGACAGCAAAGGACTTGGAAGAGCAGTTGAATGGAATGGACAGTGTCTTGAAAGGAGAATATAAGATGAACATCAACAAAAGCAAAACAAGGATAATGGAATGTAGTCTAATTAAGTCCGGTGATGCTGAGGGAATTAGATTAGGAAATGAGGCACTTAAAGTAGTAAAGGAGTTTTGCTATTTGGGGAGCAAAATAACTGATGATGGTCGAAGTAGAGAGGATATAAAATGTAGGCTGGCAATGGCCAGGAAAGCGTTTCTGAAGAAGAGAAATTTGTTAACATCCAGTATTGATTTAAGTGTCAGGAAGTCATTTCTGAAAGTATTCGTATGGAGTGTAGCCATGTATGGAAGTGAAACATGGACGATAAATAGTTTGGACAAGAAGAGAATAGAAGCTTTCGAAATGTGGTGCTACAGAAGAATGCTGAAGATTAGATGGGTAGATCACATAACTAATGAGGAGGTATTGAATAGGATTGGGGAGGAGAGAAGTTTGTGGCACAACTTGACCAGAAGAAGGGATCGGTTGGTAGGACATGTTCTGAGGCATCAAGGGATCACCAATTTAGTATTGGAGGGCAGCGTGGAGGGTAAAAATCGTAGAGGGAGACCAAGAGATGAATACACTAAGCAGATTCAGAAGGATGTAGGTTGCAGTAGGTACTGGGAGATGAAAAAGCTTGCACAGGATAGAGTAGCATGGAGAACTGCATCAAACCAGTCTCAGGACTGAAGACCACAACAACAACAACAACATTGTGTACCTTGAGGACTTGGCGAAGTTCCCCAGTATACGTTTTGCAGAATGTTGTTGCCTTATGTGGTAAGAACTTTATGAGTATGAAACAACAAAAGGCTGATGTGCCAACACAAACAAACAAAAGCTTTTTTGTGATTTTTGCTGTTTTATTATTTAAAATAGCCTATCAAATTATATAGCACATACAAGTTGTAATAAGCAACTCATACGTACAGCTATAATGTTTCTGGTTAACTAAAACTAATCAGAAATACAGCGACGAAGAGACACTCTTTCTTCGCGAAATAAAACATACGCACGGCGTCCCATGAGGAATGGTTAATATTCAGGACAGGAACGATTATTCTAAGCAAAAAAACAATAAAATGTATACTTTAAGAGCTAGTGCATTTCTTCACCTACGACAGCGTATAACATATCTCTTTTACTGCAAGTTCTTTGTGTGCCATATTTTGAGACGTGATCGTACAAACAGAAAAAAACAAAACCTAGTGAACATTGGCTCTAAAGAGCATACATTAAGAGCTATGAACACTTCTTCATCTTCGATACTGTGAAATACATGTGTTGTGTTAAGGCATGCGTTTTAGAACCGATGTTTACTAGACTGTTTTGCTTCCAATGATCTTTCCTGAATACTGACCATTCCACATGTATTTCCTTTACTGTCGTAATTCTGTTTTTAAATGACGTAAGTTCGCTGAAATTAAATTTAAATTTTTAAATTAAATTCATGTACGATTTTGACACATTAGCATAATAATTTTATTTCATCCCTGACAGACTTAAGAAGCTAAAAATCCTCTTAGCCATGTAGACGATAAAAACCTTTTTTTTAAGTGTGGAAGTGTGTACGTTGGCTGTTCGTGCATAACCATGAACTTACGCTGTTGGGAGGGGGGGGGGGGGGGGAGAGGGAGGGCACTCTTGTTGTACGATTCCACGAAAAATGCCCTTGGGTACCCTTGACCCTTGCTGCTAGTCAATATCCATTACAAGTTCTGGCTTTCCTCCAACTGACATTGAATTGATATGTTTTTGACAGGCTAGGACACGATAACGTGTCTGTAAAGATTTTTTCTCTAGAGACAAGGGAGAGGGCTCTGCTGCCCCCCTCGCGACTCTCTTGCACCTCAGTGGATATGCCTTTGTAGTTGACAGCCTTCACTGAGGAATGTAATTGTCATTGTAATTCTCATTGTTCTATGTGTGATTTCTTCAACGAGCAGAAGGTGCATAGATAATTAATCAGTATTACACAACGAAATCCAAGGGCAGAACATCCCGCATAAAGCGTGTACGACTGATGACACTTTGAATCCTGGAGGTTTGAAAGTTTTTGGGTAAGACTGTGTCTGGATGCTACCAGAATACCACTTGGCGAAGGCCATCCTTCGGCTCTTTTCCAATGACAGGATCCTTGGTGGAACTTG
Source organism: Schistocerca piceifrons (assembly GCF_021461385.2). Lineage (NCBI taxonomy): Eukaryota > Metazoa > Arthropoda > Insecta > Orthoptera > Acrididae > Schistocerca > Schistocerca piceifrons. The sequence continues at coordinate 273,914,839 of NC_060140.1, read as the reverse complement.
CATGTGGCGCGTAGCCTTCAACCCACGCGCAGAAAGGACTGCGAAGGACGGTTTCTTTCTGTGCCGGTCGCTATCCAGCGTTTGCGAATGCTGAAGCGGTATGTCATAAAACAGGCGCGAGCACCGTACATACGCAGCCGCCGTGGTGGCGACCGCCAAGGTCTCAGCTAACAACCAAGTACGATTCTACATCGTCACACACGCTGGGCCCTGGCATCACGCACTTTTCTATCAGAATCCTGGCTTATCAGTCTTCTGCTCTTGTAGTAGCCTTGGTTACGCGAGTGACCTCGTCCATGCTAACGGACAAAAAGAGTTGAAATCCAAATGGCACGCCTGTTTCTTTCTAGTACCTAACCTCTACGAAAGCGGTAGTTTGTGACACAGGAGTAAAACGTCAATAAATACACCGATATACTTTTGAAAACGATGTACAAAATACCTCTCTCCCAGTGATTATTGTGGACTGTTTTGATGAACGTACTCGATCACATGTGTCGGGCCAGACACTTTGCCTACTGTAAGTAGTCGAACGGCGAGGCACGAAAATGTCTGTTAGCAGACAGAAGAATTTAACGTTTCTGTTGAATGCTATTTCTTACAGTGGACGTGGGAATCGTTGGAACGAGCGCTTGTTAGGGTAAAGTTTGTCGACATAAAAGTTTTCTGGGTTTGGTTCCGCGTCATAATGTAAAAACTACTGCTGCTGGAGAAAAACCAACATTTCGGCCACGATTGCAGTGGTCTTCTTCTGAGTCTAACGGTGCGTTCTAGCTATGCAGTGTCCTTTATATTTTGTTGTTAGTGTTCACTGTGCATGCCATTACGTCATGATTTTAAAAAGGTAGTTAGTTTCATTGGTCACTTAAGGAAGAAGGAGAGGGAACTTTATTTTTAATAGGTTATTGCGGTGGAGGGAGAACGTGACCTCTGTTGTCTATTGGCTCTTGTGTTATGTACCATGATTGGTGGTCACCGTCGAATGAGAAGTTTGCTGCTGTTTACCAACTGCTGGACGTCGGCCGCGCGGCGGCAGTTACTCGCCGGTAGCGCTCGTGCCTCGTGTTGACAGTGCGGTCTGTTGGGCTCTGATTGCTGGCAGCCAAGATGGGGCAAGCCTGAGTCCATCCTCCCTGTTCATGTTGTTAGGGTGTTTAAGTATTTCGATGGCCTCTCTGATTTTGCGTTTCGTCATAATTGGCTGCTTGACCAACACACAGGCTTCGCTAAATTTTATTTCTTTTCCGCAGTCGTGGTGATGTTCTGCCACTGCGGATTTGTTGTGTTGCCCTAGACGAATATAACGCTCGTGCTCCCGAATGCGCGTTGCTATTGGTCCACTAGTCTCGCCGATGTATGCCTCTCCACATTCGCATTCCACCTTGTAAACGCCTGCTGTGTGTAATGCATCCACCTTGTCCTTAGTGGAGCCTAGCACGTCCTGGATCCTACGACCACTATAGAAGACAGGCTGCACCCCAACGCGGCGAAGGTGTTTGCCTATTCGGTCAGTAACGTTTTTCAGATAAGGTAAGCGCATTGTTGGCTGCAGTTTGTCTATTTCTTGCTTATCTTTTTTGCTTGTGTTCGTCGACAAGGCTGAGTTTATCGACTTTTGGCTGAAGCCATTGGCTACAAACGTTGTGCGTAACCTTTTAAGCTCAGGTGTGATGTTTTGAGCATCGCTTAGGCGCTGCACACGGATTGCCAAAGAGCGGATGACAGAGTTCTTCTGCGCTGGGTGGTGGTAGGATTGAACACCAACAACAAAATATAAACGACACTGCATAGCTAGAGCACACCGTTAGACCCAGAAGAAGACCGCTGCAATCGTGGCCGAAACGTTGGTTTTCCTCCAGCAGCAGTAGTTTTTACATTATGACGCAGAACCGAACCCAGAAAACTTTTATGTCGACTGACTCTGGCCGCGGAAGCCTACGCAATTATAAGGTAAAGTTTGTTGCTCTTGAAGTAACTGACACGACATTTCAGTGGCGTACTCAATCTTTTCGCACAAACCCTGTGTAATCAGTACAGTTGCAGCTATCGCCTTTCAAGAGTCCGCTTTGCTCTGCTAGGTACGTTTCCTTAATAGTGCGCGGGATGACCATGAGAGTGCTCCTGAAATCGCACCCATACTATAAATCCAGATGTAGATCCAGTCTGCGTAGCAGGCCGACAAGTTGGGTGCGGGCCCTCAACTGACCTCCTTCTGACCAACACATGGCCATCACTGGCAACGGCGCAAAACCAGCTATCATCAGGTCAACAGACTTCCACCCCAGACCTCCTATGAGCTCTCGCTTGACACCAATCAAGTCGCGCATGGTGGTGATTTGAGGTCATTGGAATACACCATACAGCGCGTCTGGCTCGGTGCTGTCCTTGAAGTAACAGAGATTTGTAACAGTTCATTGTGTCATCGTGTTGCCAACTGCTGCTCAGATTGCTGCTGCAGAAGCCGTATTATTCGCCATAGCCATACGCCGAACACGATGATCTTCCCTCTTGGTAGTACCACGTGGTTCTCTGGCGCCTGGTCTTCCTGCGACCTTCTCGTGACCACCGCTGGCAGCAATCGTGTACAGTGGCTACATTCCTGCCAAGTCGTTCTCCATTGTCGTAAAAGGAGCATGCAGCCTCTCATAGCCCTTTTACACGACCTTGTTCAAATTCAATGAGGTACTGACAATGACATTTTGGTCACGTTAAAAGCATTTCTGACTAACGTCAACTCACAACGCCCTACCTCAAAGGTAACTAACGCTCACGGCCGTTACAACGTGTGTTTCAGACAAACTTGATTTGCATCCTCGTAGTACTGGACAAACATTCACTTAAAAAAGCACTATAGAGGTGACACGGCGGCAGATGGGGGTGGCGGGGGGGGAGGGGAGGACCCGTGCCGATGAGGGGGGAAAAAAGGGGGGAGGATAGGAAAAGAAATTGGTTGGAGCCGATGGAGGGAGAAGACATAGAAAAAGGAGGGTAGGGTGGATGCAAGAAGGAGTGAGGAAGGCAGTGGAGGGCAAAGCAAAAGGACTCAGAGAAGGGAAGCAGAGAGGGGGTAGGCAGAGAAAAAATAAGATGGAAGGTGGGGAGAGGGAGCCTGGGAAAAGGACAGAGGGAGGGAGGCGGAAGTGAGGATCAGAGTTGATAGGAGGGATAAATGGAGGGAGGGAGGGTAACATCCGTGAGGCACAGTCGGTGGAAGCCACCTTGGGAAAGGAGATGAAGGGTGAAGAGGTGGAGGGTAGGGGGACACTACGGTGAAGGCGTGGCAGAGGGTGGGAATTGGAGAGGAGGGGAGAAACCAGGGGATGGGGGAGATCAAGTCAGCAGGAGGTGTAGAGGACGCAGATATGTTCAAGGAAAATGAGGAGATGGGGGAAAGGAATCAGGTCATGGAGGACCTGTGTGGGGTCGAGAAGGGTATACGGAAGGTGAAGGGGAGTGCATGGTGCTCGAGGATCTGGAGGGACTTGTAGAATTTGGGGAGGGGGGTTGGATATCCAGGTGGGACTGGAATAAGAGAGGATGGGACGGATTAAGAATTTGTAGGTGTGGAGAATGGTAGAGGGGTTCAACCCCCACGTTCACCCAGAACGGAGTTTAAGAAGTCGGAGGCAGTTGTGGGCTTTGGATTGGATAGAGTGGAGATGAGGTATCCAGGTGAGGTGATGGTCAATGGTGAGTCCAAGATAGGTGAGGGTGGAGACCTGTTGGTCTATGTAATCGATATGTGAGTGTTGTAGAGCAGTGGCTGAGCCGTGTCGAAGTATCGTTCTTGCTAGATCGGAGTCGAGCCGTGCTTTTCCGGTTTGTTTTTCAGAAATACAAGGTAAGTATCTAGTCTATACAATCGATATCTGAGTGCTGCGGAGGAGGGAGCAGAGGGAGCCGAGTTGGAGGGCGAGTACGAGCCTGGCGTGGCTGTGTGCAAGCACCTGTGTTCACAGAGGGCGCACCGGGCCCAGCAGTACGGATCAGCTGGGCACCGACATGCAGCAAGGAGAATGGCGGACTGCAGCTGCTGGCGAGGTGTACAGCGCGGGGACGAAAGATGTAACCATCAGTTGCTGCTCGACTCTCCTGTATCACCGTGCGTGGATTAGCAAAAAACTGGCTCTGAGCACTATAGGACTTAACATCTGAGGTCATCAGTCCCCTGGAACTTAGAACTACTTGAACCTAATTAACCTAAGGACAATACACACATCCGTGCCCGAGGCAGAATTCGAACCTGCGACCGCAGCAGTCACGCGGTTCTGGACTGAAGCGCCTAGAGCCTATCGGCCACCGCGGCCGGCTCGTGGATTAGCAAGGCAGCTGATGTTCGACTCCGTGTTAAGACAGACTGCGTAGAAATATGGGGAATCGGCAGGTTATACCAGTGAAGCGGCGTTTTCGCCATGTAATTGTGCTCACGAACATAATTAAAGTGTATTTAAGTTATTTTCAACGGAGGTAGAATCTGATTGTCAAAGATAGATTCTTGCTCTACTGTATCTCGCGACTGGTTATTTGATAAACTATGATCAATTTTGCTGTCTTGTACACATATAGTTGAGAGAAAAAAAGGACAGTCGAAGGAGTGGGTGGTACTTAAATAGTAAGTTGCTTTTAACTAACAGATTGAAGTTAAATGCTGTGTGCATATTTTATATAGTTTTAAATAGGTATGTACGTTTACTAACGAGAAGAAAAGCTTTATAAATTTTCTGTCTTATTATGGAATTAGTGTGTTTAGAGCTCAGTTTTTCAAAGCTTCGTGTGATTTGTGAAAGTTTTGTAAGATATTTAACAGCACATGATGCTTTTATTTTCTGAAGTTGTTAATTTTATTAACTGGTGTTCTGCATAAAATTGAAAAAAGAACTTACTTGTGTAGACAATGTTTAGAAAATTAATCCTTTTCCTAAAAACTGAGTAATACAATTAAAACACCGTACAACTGTACAACGGTGTATGATTGTTGTATGGGCTACTGACGTAAAATAAATGTTTTTAAAAGTTTCTCTCGACATTAAGTAATCCTGCAGTACGTTACATATAGTCCTAAGGATCAGAATCTACAAACTGAAGGCAATAAAATTGAAAAAAGAACTTACTTGTGTAGACAATGTTTAGAAAATTAATCCTTTTCCTAAAAACTGAGTAATACAATTAAAACACCGTACAACTGTACAACGGTGTATGATTGTTGTATGGGCTACTGACGTAAAATAAATGTTTTTAAAAGTTTCTCTCGACATTAAGTAATCCTGCAGTACGTTACATATAGTCCTAAGGATCAGAATCTACAAACTGAAGGCAATATACGTATCAACACAAAAGCTATTATATGGGTCAGTTCATCAATACTACATCACAGATAGAAAATGAGCCCAAGAGAAAGTAATGAACAATTTTCAGGTCACCAATATTGCACGATTAAAACAGAAAACCAAAGAGATGTGTTTTATATCAAGTGCAAATAGATCAACAGTTTTTCGAAGCAGCACATAAAACTTCTTATCACTGACGACAATAGAACATAAGGACAGAAACTGCTCTTCGTGTCCGAGAAAGGGGCTAACTTTTTTAACCGTCGTGGGAAAAATGTTTAAAATGGCTAAAGAATAAGAACTGGCAGTCAGATTATCCAAATCAGTTACAAACGAAACAGTATTTACTATTTAAGAGATGTGATAGAACGGTTCAATGTCAAAATGTTGTTCTCAGAGAGAGTGGAGCGTGAACGAAGAGTAAAGAGGCGAAGAAACCGTTCAGCAAAACACCAGCGTAAATCGTTTAGTAAACCACTAGGTCAAAACTAGTAAACAGATTTATACCTTCTAAACTGGTCCTCGTGCAGTATGTATTACATAAGGGCAGACGACAAAACTTCTTTGGCACAAAATGTTTTCATTTGTGTTTATTTCTAGTCACATACTTACTAAACAAGTGTTTTGAACGGTTAGAATCGCGCATGTGAATCTCCTATTTATAATAATTCCGTTCTTCATCGCTGCACCCGAATGAATAATTCCCTTCTTCATCGCTGCACCCGAATGACTATCAGGATCATCATTTACAAAACAGCGTGTTAAGAGCTGCTGTTAGCAGACAGTTTATAATCATTCTGGACGGTCCAGTATGTAATCAGGCGGCGTAACCTGTTCTTTGCACGCGATCGCAATAAATCTTCCTCACGCAAAATTGCACTACAAAACCTGTTTGTTGGAAGCACTATACATCTGATCTGTATAAAGAATTTTTTTATATCGACAGGAAAGTATACCAACCATGCTTCACCATTAATTTCATGAGTAGCCGCATTTCCACTGGAATGTTCGGTTTTGACTTCCAGTTCTTGTGAAGAAACTACGACACACTAAAAGACCAGCCTTATGTAGTTCATTGGGTCAGTGTACGCTGCAAGCTCAAATCTGAAAATTATTTAGAAGGTAATCGTAGCAACAGTCACGCTTAAGTCATTGCGCAGGAAGTTAGCTTCCCGAGAATCGTCGTCAAATTTATTTTGCCACCATTATTTACTGTAGTACTCTTGCAAAAAGTTTTTGATGAGGTGAATTACTGACACGGTGTCGCAGACGAGATATAATGCAAACTTAAAGATGGATAATACATGATACTATTTGTTAACAGCTGTTCCTTCAATTACTATCGCTGCGAAATTAAGTGGAACGATGATCGTTAAGGTCAAATTAAACAAAATAACATCGCCTATATAGGGCAATAAACAGGAAAGAAAACGGCAAGTTCAGAATTAATAAATTGAAACGCAACAGCTGTAGTTGAAAATTTCCGTCATTTCTACAGAGACTGTTTATGAACGCTATTAAACGTGTGTATAACATCTCATAAGCTGAATTTTCAGCAAACAGGAGCTGATGCTGGCGTGACAGAACTTTCCGCAAACCATAACATTGACTATTTGAAGAGTTCCATTCGTCGTCCTGATAGAAAATGAATGCCCTTGTCGTCCACGTGGCCCAAACACTGTACTATGCGCGTTTTGCTACGCGACGTAATTATGCTACGAATTATTTTATTTATTTATGTTACCCTTAATGACCACGTTTATCAAATTGTTTTAGATAGGTCTGTTGCCTCTGATCTGTGAGATATCTTTCATCCGTCTCTGCATCTGAATTATTCAGCCGCGCGGGATTAGCCGAGCGGTCTGAGGCGCTGCAGTCATGGACTGTGCGGCTGGTCCCGGCGGAGGTTCGAGTCCTCCCTCGGGCATGGGTGTATGTGTTTGTCCTTAGGATAGTTTCGGTTAAGTAGTGTGTAAGCGTAGGGACTGATGACCTTAGCAGTATAGTCCCATAAGATTTCACACACCTTTGAACATTTGAATTACTCATTTTAGTCCAGTTGTATACTGACAGCATTCAGAAAATTCGGACCTGACTCATGGATCGGAAGAAGCACGCCATCTACTGTGGTCACGTAGTCACCAACGAGGTTTTAACAACATCCTTGAACACAAGAAGCGACATGTCTCAGGACGATAGAAAAGAAACGTTACTTTATTCATAAACGACAGTTTATTTTCACTTTTAAAGCATGTAAGTCAATTCGTTTGACGTAAGTCTCATGCAACCTTATCACAGCTCTATCTCCGAAAGACACCAGTACAGTCGCAGAAGTGGTAGTCCTGTATGGAGTGACAGAAAGGACGCGCCCATCCAGAGTGCCTTAAATCAGGAAAGTAAGGGAATCCCTTTGCGATGTGTAGCTTCACTTGGTTCCCGTCTCCTATTCCCGAGCGGCGTACCTATGGCGTCGCACAAAGGATATGCAAACCCTTTAGTTTGGGTACATAGTGACTTTTCTGTAAGCAACGACTGAATACGGGTATACGGTCGCAGGTTCGAATCCTGCCTCGGGCATGGATGTGTGTGATGTCCTTAGGTTAGTTAGGTTTAAGTGGTTCTACGTTCTAGGGGACTGATGACCTCAGATGTTAAGTCCCATAGTGCTCAGAGCGATTTGAACCATTTGAATACAGGTAACTCTTATGAGGTACCTCAGGAAGGTATAAATGTGAATAAATATCCGTCTCGACCCCTGGCGGGCAGGGACGAGAGGAGCTTCTATTCATCCGGAGTGCCCATACTAGGAGAGTATGTTGCTTCTTACAATCCGCGATTATTATGACATGACCCACATCTTTGTGATTTGCTGCTCTTATTTTGCCTAATTATGTCCAGATACGAAACCGAGGCTGGTGCCCATCTAGAACTTGTGTACCATCTTTGAAATACACACTTCTGCATTGGTGAAATGTAGTACTGGTAGTGCTCTGAGTTTAAGAATGAAAACTTCATAACTGCACTAAACATGAGAGCCATCTCGCAGCCAGATCTGTAAACTGACCGCTTCCGTCTTATTCGTTCTCATAAAGTAGTCATAACGACCATTGTAATTGTGACATAAAGCCACGCAAGAAGAATGAAATCATACTGCAAATTAATGTGAGTGCTGCAACATTGCTGAATTGGTCGCTAAATGAAATGCCACTTGTTAAAAAAAATAATGACTTTATTTGACGCGTTTCGGGAGATATCCATCATCAGATAGTCATTCATGATCATCTAGGTATTCAGATGCATAAAGACATCGATTTGCGTAGATCTGCCGCCTCGCTCTGTCCCGTAAGATATCTTTCAATCTTACATTCGTTTCTGCACCTGAGTTACTTATTTGAGCTGCAATGACAGCTGTAACAGCTACAATGTGTCTTTACGCATCTGAATATCTAGATGATCATGACTATTTGATGATGGGTATCTCACGAAACGCTTCAAATAAAGTCATTGGTTTTAAACTAGTGGCATTTCATTTAGCTACCAATTCAGCAATTTTGCAGCACTTATATTAATAACTAGCATTCCTAGCTACCGGACACTGTCGCCCCTCTACATCACGGCTATAACCTCTGAAAAAGTAGCCGCTGCTCATCAGTCCAGAGAGCATCTCGCCCGACTCACAGAATTCTTGAGTCTAGCGTCACTCTTAACTCTTCGATCAACTCAGAGAAGGGACGCAGTTGTCTGTTTTCGGCTGCGCATGCTCTGATGCGACATCATTCCTTCTGCCACTAAGAGTGCTTCGTCGCTGGCGCACCAGGTCGCTACTTTTTTAAAAATTGCGTGTAACATATTGTGCAGGTATTGAGCATGAGTTGCTTATTAGGAGCGGCTGAAGCAAGGGCTCCATGCGTGAGTGTTTAGAAGCACTGATGAGTATCTGTTAGCCCGGTTTCGATATCCACTGCTACAACAGATCGTTTTTCTTAACCTTACTTTATTTCTCGTGAAGTTATACGATTATTTATAAAATTTAAATATAGGCCTTCTTAAACAGTTAAATTTATATGCATAAACTTAATATACGCAATGCACTTATGATTACTACTCTTGTAAGTCAAAAGGCTAAAGGCCACTACAACGTAACACATAGGTGAAATTTTGCGCGAGGAGTCACTGTTCCAGTAGGTCGTCAGAACGTTGACTGCAGATCCCACTAACGTCTTGGGGAACCGGCCGATTTTTCGGTCAACTTGCAGCTCTGTAAAAAAAGATCGTTATGCTCTGGGATCCTTCCGGATCGCAAACATCAGTTAACGTTAGGGGAATATACACTAATGGGCCAAAAGATTATGACCACTGGCCAGCGAGTCTCTGGATGCCGCCCGTGGCGTTGCGGGAACGTGGCGCTATTACAAAATGTAACGCCCCAAGGATAGAAAACCCCAATTAACAAACTTTGTGGAAACTTAAAGTAGGAAAGTGAGTCATCTTGACAGTGACGGCAACTGTTGACGATAAAATCTACACTGGTGATATTTTAATAACACCTATATTATTCAAATACTGAGAATAGCATACAAAAAGGGGAGATAAAAGAAAAAGATTATCATAGATTCTTTACCAAACATCTATAGAATAGATTCAAATTCATATGAAGGAAGGTTAAATCCAAGATAGTAATTCAGTCGATAACATTTACCATGGAAGAGAGTTTTAGCCGCATCGAAAAGGACATTCAATGCGACTGCAATGCAACTCGGTTATGGAAATGTTCAATTACTTAGTTGCTCTTGAGTCAGTCTAGAGTACTTTTGTAATAGTTCTCTGGACGCAAACACTATTAGATCGTTTCAGTTTTGGAAGTTTGATAATTCGTGAGGTAGCGACTGAAGTATTGCTCAGTCATTCGACTGATGAAAGTTAATGTTTACCGTTCTCAACGCGACGGTATAGCAAGACGAGTGTTAGACTTCGATTGAGTGATATTGGTTTATCGAACTTAGCCTTCGTACTGACGAACAGGCAAAAACCTTGAGAGCAATGGATCAAGGGCAGAAAAACAATTGTTAGTCTTGAGTAGGACACAATAAAACGAAGACACGGAGAGAGACAAGTACGTCGATTAGTGAAAAGTTGTCGTCAGCGTCACGATTACTGAACTGAACAGAAGTTAATCTTGAATGACATATCGGTGTGCGTCTGTTGTAGGGACAAACAATTAATTACAGAAAGAACAATAAAATCTGAGTCAAAAGGTAAATCTTACGTGTCGCCTAACACTTTAAACATTTTAAGTGACTAAGTGAGTACATGAATAATGGACAGTGAAGAGTGATTAGTTTAAACAAGTATTACGGCGTATTAAAAAAACATTTACTGCAACATAAGTTATCTCTAGAGTTACGTCAGACCGTTGTTAATAACTGGACGTAGCAACAGCATAGCAACGGAATAGTAGACAGCAAATGTTCATCCTCGCTATGTGTGATGTGCAAAACGGCCGTAATGATGAAATCAGGAATCAAGATTTTATTTCATCGCGGAACTAACTGGGCATAAAAAGAAAAATAAACGATTGCAGTTTACCAGTTCGCACAAACTGAGAAGACTGTTGCGGACAGATAACAGAATATATCCATACGACGCGAGGAGTTGTCTTCTTGCGAGAGTTACAGGTGCTGTTCCACGTCACACCGACGGGGACGAACTTCGTTACGAGTCGCGTCTCTTCCCGGCGAGTGAAGAAGGAGGAAAGGGACGTCACAAAAAGTACGTAACGGAGCAGACACGGACGCGACATCAACCTAGCGAAGATATGCCTCCAAATGGAGAAATCCATTGAGACAAGCGACTTTGACAAAGGGCAGATTATTACTACGCAGAGCCTGTGAACAAGTATATCGACAACGGCGAAGCTAGTCGAATATTCACTTGCTACAGTTGTGAGCGTCTACGGAACGAGGTAGAGGGACAGTGAAACTATCACTAACCGCTAAATTGTTGGACGTTCAATTCTTTTCACAGAACCTTGGATTCGGAGACTTGTCTGCTCCGTTAAGTAGGATAGATGGGGATCCGTGTATCTCTGCAGAAAGAGCACAATGTTGGTGCACGCACAAGTGTTCCCGAGCACAGCGTCTCTCTAACATCGTTGAACACAGAGCCCCGCAGCAGACCACCCTTGCGTGTTCACGTGTGGACCCAACGATATCGACAATTACGATGGCAGTGGGTACGGGACCATCGGGATTCGACCGTCGATCAGCTCTTCGGCTGAATCACCTTTTTGCCACACAGGTCGTTGGTCGTCTCCACAAATGCCGTCATCGAGGTGAACGGCGGCTCGGAACGAGCAGAGCACCACGGACGCAAGTTGGTGGGAGCGATATTATGCTTTGGGAGATATTCTCTTGTGCTTGGGTGGAACCTATGTTGACAGCTGCGGACCAAATTCGCCTGATGTAAATTAGATGCAACCCACCTGGTTCGCTGTAGGGTGCCATCACCGCGTACGCAAATCAACGGCCCGTTGTTTATGCGAATTACATGACCTGTATGCCACATATCTCGACAAACCTACCACCAATCTGTCGGACCACCCATAGGCAGAATCAGTGATGTACACTACTGGCCATTAAAATTGCTACACCACGAAGATGACGTGCTACAGACGCGAAATTTAACCAACAGGAAAAAGATGCTGTAATATACAAATGATTAGCTTTTCAGAGCATTCACACAAGGTTGGAGCCGGTGGCGACACCTAAAACGTCCTGACATGAGGAAAGTTTCCAACCGATTTCTCATACACAAACAGCAGTTGACCGGCGTTGCCTGGAGAAACGTTGTTGTGATGCCTCGTGTAAGGAGGAGAAATGCGTACCATCACGTTTCCGACTTTGATAAAGGTCGGATTGTAGCCTATCGCGATTGCGGCTTATCATATCGCGACATTGCTGCTCGCTTTGGTCGAGATCCAATGACTGTTAGCAGAATATGGAATCGGTGGATTCAGGAGCGTAATACGGAACGCCGTGCTGGATCCCAACGGCCTCGTATCACTAGCAGTCGAGATGACAGGCATCTTATCCGCATGGCTGTAACGCATCGTGCTCCCACGTCTCGATCCCTGAGTCAACAGATGGTGACAGGAACTATCTGCACGAACAGTTCGACGACGTTTGCAGCAGCATGGACTATCAGCTCGGAGACCATAGCTGCGGTTTCCCTTGACGCTGCATCACAGACAGGACCGCCTGCGATGGTGTACTCAACGATGAACCTGGGTGCACAAATGGCAAAACGTCATTTTTTCGGATGAATTGAGGTCCTGTTTACAGCATCATGGTGGTCGCATCCGTGATTGGCGATATCGCGGTGAACACACATTGGAAGCGTGTATTCGTCATCGTCATACTGGCGTATCACCCGGCGTGATGGGCCGGCTGGTGTGGTCGTGCGGTTAAAGGCGCTTCAGTCTGAAACCGCGTGACCGCTACGGTCGCAGGTTCGAATCCTGCCTCGGCCAAGGATGTGTGTGATGTCCTTAGGTTAGTTAGGTTTAATTAGTTCTAAGTTCTAGGCGACTGATGACCTCAGAAGTTAAGTCGCATAGTGCTCAGAGCCATTTGAACCTGCGTGATGGTATGGGGTGCTATTGCTTACGCGTCTTCATCACCTCTTGTTCGCATTGACAGCACTTAGAACAGTGGACGCTACAATTCAGATGTGTTACGACCCATGGCTCCACCCTTCATTCGATCCCTGCGAAACCCTACATTTCAGCAGGAAAATGCACGACCGCATGTTGCAGGTCCTGCACGGGCCTTTCTGGATACAGAAAATGTTCGACTGCTCCCCTGGCCAGCGCATTCTCCAGATCTCTCATCAACTTAAAACGTCTGGTCAATGGTGGCCGAGCAGCTGGCTCGTCACAATACTCCAGTCACTACTCTTGATGAACTGTGGTATCGTGTTGAAGTTGCAAGGGCTGCTGTACCGGTACACGCCATCCAAGCTCTGTTTGACTCAATGCCTTGGCGTATCAAGGCCGTTATTACGGCCAGAGGTGGTTGTTCTGCGTACTGATTTCTCAGGATCTATGCACCCAAATTGCGTGAAAATGTAATCACATGTCAGTTCTAGTATAATATATTTGTCCAATGAATACCCGTTTATCATGTGCATTTCTTCTTGGTGTAGCAATTTCAATGGCCAGTAGTGTATTTCGTTCCACAGCCGGACAAACAAGCTATTAGGCGTACCTTTTTCTCATAGAAACATACTACGCAGCCTAAATCATTTCCCGAATTAAACTCTGAACCATGTGGTTCAGTATTACGACAAGTCCTTTCCGCAAGGCTCGGAACGAATGGTTATAATGTGTCCAACTGTGAGAACGCAATGACGTGCAATGCCTCCCAAAATGAATGACGTACGTGAGAACAGGGGAAACCTCAATAACCGCTAATGGGATATGACTTTCAAATTACGCAAATTACCTTTCCAAGATATTAAAGTGTCTCTGATACGAGCTCATTAATCATAAGGCTAAATAATCGTTCCAGACAACTCACAGACTATAGTTGAACAGACCGGCGCTTGTTTAACACAAACCTATTTTAATTTTGTGAGTAGAAATGTTAGTGCAAAATTTAAATGTAAGTAAAATGTATAAAACGTTTTACATCGTCTTCCTACATATTAAGAACACTTCAGTTAAACGCAAATCGAATTGGTGCCTCAGCCACTCTGTATATCGCAAGCCGACGAACGCTGTCTTAGGTCACAGAGCGCGCAGCTTGCCCCAAGAAGCCAGGAAGACAGTAGCTTTAAATACGTTGTTATACAGAGCTACAGCCACTTCTGACACGGACCATTTGGATTGGAGATTAAACATCTGAAGCACGTGTTCCACAAGAAAAGCTATGATGATCGAGATATCAAACTAGTGCTTTCCAAGGAACAGATACGCGAACGCGTTCAACAGTCACGAGATGATCTATATATCACGTTCCCTACTTTTTGTGGCAGACAAGGCATGGCACTTATTTTTCAGCTGTTTTTTTTTTTTTTTTTTTTTTTTTTTTTTTTTTTTTTTTTTTTTTTTTTTTAATGAGAGTCGCTGCCTCAGAGTTTGTGGAAACTATGAACTGAATGAAATTTAAATGCAGTTGTCTAAGTTTGTAATTACATTTGAAAATGACTACTCAGTGCATCGAAACTAGTTACGTAACATTTTAAAAACTTCATTATTTTAGTGACTGCGGCTTGACGATCGTTTGTGGTGTCAAATAAACACTAAGTTTGTTTTCACTGCAGAGGGAAGCAACCGATCCATTCACTCCTTTAGTTTCGAACTTTGTGCAGAACACCAATGGCCCGTTAAAATCGGAGAATTAGAAAGTTCAACGGGTGCTGACCAAGGCCGTGACAATAAATGTGAAAATATATTTCATTAAACAGTCATTTGTGTCACGCATCAACCTACTGGAACCCTGTCATGAAAGGGTCCCTAGAGATCAGGCTGCACGCCTGTATCTTTAAAAGGGATGGTTCGTATAGTCTCAGTAACGCATATAAATGGACCTCATGGTTCACGCAGCCATAGGCAATGAGTAGTATGGAAGTTTCAGTAACTCGTGCGTCAGATTCTTCAGTCTTCCCATTGGCAAAACACAGTCTCGTTTCTTGAGCCACACCAAATCTCTCATATCTTTTCATTCAGTTACTTTGTTGCATTTGCCAAATATCCACTTTTCTTTTTTACAAAGCAAATTTGCTGACAAAATTTTGTTGAGAAATTATCTCTAGCGTGTGGTTTTCGACAGCGCAACAAATATAGCAAGCGCCTCGCACAGAACATTCTGGTAGTTCTCCAGAATTAATTCTTCATCTAAAATGTAGAGTACTCTTTCTTTTAATTTTCTAATAGTGTCAGAAAATTCATAGGCGTTTCATTGTGGCTTATCTAACACGTTCTCCATGTTTTTAACCCACCTCTGAACTGTCAAAAATGAATATACAGAGGCTTTACGAATCTTTACTAATTTGCGATGCATTTTCATTACTAATAAACAAACAATTTAATGTCGACACAGCGTTCTCACTTGTCCACGCGAAAATAATATATATATATATATATATATATATATATATATATATATATATATATATATATATATATATATATATATATACGCACAACGCGCCTCCCTCAGTAGCAGAATAAATAAAACATAGAGTGGGCCTAGCTCACGCCTGGGTAACGTGTACCTCCGTAACAAAAATTAGTTTCATTGATGATAACGGAAGACATACTCATCGCTGCAGGATGACGGACTGTCACTCCTCATCTGTTACTGCGCCTTGGAAAAATTCTTCCGGAAAGGTAAACTGCGCCGGCCGGGGTAGCCGAGCGGTTCTAGGTGCTACAGTCTGGACGCGCGACCGCTACGGTCATCGGTTCGAATCCTGCCTCGGGCATGGATGTGTGTGATGTCCTTAGGTTAGTTAGGTTTAATTAGTTCTAAGTTCTAGGGGACTGATGACCTTAGCAGTTAAGTCCCATATTGCTCAGAGCCATTTGAACCATTTGAACCAAAGGGAAACTGCAATACACAAATATGGAATAAATCATCAAATAAAACCAGCGCGAAAAAGTATAGAAGTCAAAATCAATTGTATGGTTACGCAAATGACCTATCGGCCCTTAACGACGACGTAAATTCAGTCCGAAAAATATTCATATGTGTGTGAAATCTTGTGGGACTTAACTGCTAAGATCATCAGTCCCTAAGCTTACACACTACTTAACCTAAATTATCCAAAGACAAACACACACACCCATGCCCGAGGGAGGACTCGAACCTCCGCCGGGACCAGCCGCACAGTCTATGACTGCAGCGCCCAGACCGCTCGGCTAATCCCGCGTGGTTATTCAGTTCCAGTTCATATAAATATTGTAGAAAAATTGGTGATAAAAGAGGCCTAAAAGTCTTTACATCCAAAGGAGTACATTATTAAAATCTCTATTGCTCCCACATCACCAGAAACTGATTGGAAAGAATGAAGCAAATTTAAAACAATTCATTTATCTTGGAGAAATTATACAATTAAATGGAGTAAATAAAAATGTCGTCAGAACATGAAAGACTGAACGAATTCTTCAAGGGCATTTTCATCAAAAATGAATTTCCCAAAAAGCAGAATTCAGTCATTATACCAATGCAATAAGACCACAAGCATACTATGCAGCAGCATCCACTATTTTTCTCAAACTGGCAGACACAGAGATAACGCAGAAAAAAAAGAAAAATTCTTCGAGAAATACTAAGACCGAAATCAATGCAGTGTTTCGAAACACTGGAGTATCTCTTCATCAAGATTCCAGAATTATCCTTGGATCTCCTCTACGGCCTTTTTGAGTGCAAACATGCCAGTTCCTCTCAAGCGATGGTCCACGGTTGTTAGTTGTTGATTTTTGTTACCGTTCTGTTAGTGAAATGTTCAGCACACCGTCTTCTCGCATCCCAAACGTTGTATGCTGCTGCTATGTAAGCAGTGTGAATGTTGGGTACCTCGTTGCTTGTACGTACACCTTTTCATGGTGACCCTGGCGCGGTACAGCACACGACAACAAGCACAATGGTGCACAACAAGTACAGCATAACATAGCAGGCAGTTCAGTCGGACAAAACAGCGCTGCTAGACTAAACCGCCCACGTTCGCTTACCGGACAAACTTCTGCGCGCTCTTCACTGATTGGCTGTAGCTCTACGACGGTGTATTTTCGACTCACGATTTTGAGGAAAATTTTACTCCATTCCTTTCTTTGCTGGTTTTGACATTATCTGGCGTCGCCTAGCATCCTCTCTTAGGGACTATGCAAGTTGATTGCAATAGTGCTGTTTCGTATGAGGTAATTTTGGCCAGAATTACCGTGATAAGAATATAAGTCATGTGTTTTGCCAATTGCTTTGTATTTTTTCCCCGAAATATTGTTATTATTTCGATTTTTCTCTAATTAAAATTATTTCTTCTGAGTCTCGGTTAATGTAAGTATCACTAGTATGTCGTCATTTCGTCAGTACTGAATGGGGTAGACGTTAGCGCTCATCCATCATCCACTGTCAGACTGATTAGATTAGATTAGATTAGTACTTGTTCCATAGATCATGAATACGAGACTTCGTAATAATGTGGAACGTGTCAGGTTAATAACAGGTATCTATACAAGATATTACATTACACAAAATATTACATGACACTTAATTTTTTTTTTTTGGGTGGGTGTTGGGGAAATTACCCACTTACTAATTCCAAAATTTCATCTAATGAGTAGAAGGAGTTGCCATTCAGAAAATCTTTTAATTTCCTTTTAAATGCTATATGGCTATCTGACAGACTTTTGATGCTATTAGGTAATTGACCAAAGACTTTTGTGGCAGCATAATGTACCCCTTCTGAGCCAAATTTAGATTTAACCTTGAATTATGAAAATCATCCTTTCTCCTAGTGTTGTAGCCATGTACAGTGCTATTACTTTTGAATTCGTTCGGATTGTTAATAACAAATTTCATAAGTGAATATATATATTGGGAGGCTACAGTGAAGGTCCTTAGCTCTTTAAATGAGTGTCTGCAGAATGATCTTGGATGAGCTCCAGCAATTACTCTGATTACACGCTTTTGTGCAATGAACATTCTTTTACCCCGTGTGGAGTTTGCTGGTCTCCCATCGGGCGCCTCCCCAGGTGGCGGATAGGGGAATGCTCACCAGATATGGTGGGTACCGGGGAAATAACATACCCGGGGTGGACCAAAACTAGCAACTGCTGCCTTGTAGTATGATATTGGCTTATCAAAGGCTAAAGGAAGAAAACCTTGTGCAGTGGGCCAGCTCCTCACTCACATAAAAACATAAAAATGCTAAAAAACCTAATAATATGCCTCGGAAAAATTGGAACTTTGGACGACGAACTGGCAATGAGAAACGGAAAATTATGTTTGGATGCTGGAATGTGCAAGGTATTTCCACTAAAATAAATTTACTCCCCGCAGAACTTGACATGTTCAACATGGATGTTGTCGTACTCTCTGAAACAAAGAAGAAAGGCCAAGGAGAAGAAGAACTGGATAATTATGTACATATCTGGAGTGGGGTATCAAAAGCAGTAAGAGCCAAAGCAGGAGTCTCCTTTATGATAAAAAAATCATGGAAAGAAAGAATCACAAATTGGACATTATCAATCAACGTATAATAACTGTTGAAATGACATTATTTGCTAGGGAAGTTGTGATTATTGGCGTATATGCACCCACGAACGACACAAAAGATAAGGAGAAAGATACATTTTGCGACACCCTCAGGGAGACTATTGAAAAAATCCCAAGAAGAAAGGAACTGATTATCATGGGAGATCTGAATGGAAGGGTAGGAATTAGAGAATCTTGTAGAATAGTAGGAAAACATGGAGAGGACGAATATAATGACAATGGAGAACGATTGATTGCAATTTGTGAACAATTTGATCTAAAAATTACCAACACATTTTTCAAACATAAGGACATTCATAAATATACTTGGCAACGGAACACCAAAGAACTTCGTTCTATAACAGATTATATTATCATTAGGCAAACAAGTGGTTTCAAGGCAGTAGACGTCAGATCTTATAGAGGAGCCCAGTGTGGATCAGACCACTATCTAGTTAAAATGAAGTCTTTCTGGCCATGGAAGAATGCAAGGAGTGATACAAGTAACATAAATAAAACGAACCAGACTGAGAAAGATGAAAATTTACCTTTTAATATTGACAGCCTACAAGACGAAAGTATCAGAACACTCTTTGCGGCCAGGATGGAAAGGAAACTGGTTGAATCATTTGAAGGAAGTACAGAGGAAATATATGACTATATAAAAGCTAATGTGAAAATCATAGCAACAGAGGTGTTGGGTAAAAAAGATAGCAACCACAACCGTGCAGCAGAGTGGTGATCAGAGGAACTAGAGGTCCTCATTAGAGAAAAATGAAATGCGTTCCTTCAGTGGTTGAATGATAAATCAGAAGAAACAAGGTCAATATACAAGGAAAAGAAGAATGAAGTGACGAAAAAAATAAGGATGGCAAAAAATGAAGCATGGGAAAGAACATGTGCCAAGGTGAATAGCAAATTAGGATTTGGGAGAGCAAAAGAAGCATGGTCAGTATTGAAAGGGCTTCGACAGGATACAAAAAGCAAAACTAATCTCCAACTGATAACACAAAAGGAATGGGAAGAGTATTTCCAAAAATTATTAAATGAGGACAGAGAAGAATATCTAGAAGAAGGAACAGGGGAAGATAAAGGACATGAAGATGATGAGATCCATATTTTAGAAAGTGAAGTACTTCAGGCGTTGAGAACAGGAAAGACTGGTAAATCACCGGGACCAGGCAATATCAATCTGGAGTGTCTGAAATATGGTGGTGACAAAATTGTGAAACTGATAACACAGCTCTTCAACAAAATGATACATGGAGATTCAATACCCAACGAAATGAAGCTAGGTTACATTAATACAATATTTAAGAAAGGGGATCGCAAAATTTGTTCAAACTATCGAGGAATTTGTGTTACAAACACATTAATGAGAATTTTTGCGAAAGTAATTAAAAACAAACTGGAAAAAAATTTTAGAACCCAAGAAGAACAATGTGGATTCACGGCTGGGAGATCATGTGTAGACCATATTTTCACATTACGACAGATTTTGGAGAAACATAGGGAAAAATCAAAAAGTATAGGATTAATTTTCATAGATCTAGAAAAAGCGTATGATACTGTTCCAAGAAAATTACTTTGGAGAGCACTACATATGGCAAACATAAACCCTTCCTTGATTAAAATAATACAACAGATGTATAAAGATAACATTTGCCAAGTGAAAGTTGGTAATAAACTTCCACAGAAATTTGGAACAAGCAAAGGCCTTTTACAGGGCTGTCCCATGTCACCATCATTATTTAAAATCTATATAGATATTAGCCTTAGAACATGGTCTCGTAAATGTAATAGTATGGGATTAGAAATAAGAGATGGAGTTTACCTACATCATTTATTATTTGCTGATGATCAAGTAGTCGTAGCACAAGATGGGGAGGATGCTAACTATATGTGCAATCAACTAGCAGTAGCACACAAAACTTGGGGTTTGAAGATTAATTACCAAAAAACAGAATACTTGACTAATGATTCAGATGAGCTATACATTGAAGGAAAGAAAATCAAAAAGATAAACACTTTCTGTTATTTGGGATCCATTTTAGAAATCGAGGGAAAATCAGACTCAGAAATCAATAAAAGAATTAGTAGCGGACGGAGGGTCATTGGGATGCTTAACTCAGTCTTATGGAGCAGGAATGTAATGAGCAGAACTAAAAAATTAATATACAAATCCATATTAGAGAGTGTGGTTCTGTATGGAACGGAGACCTGGACAATTAACATGAAGCACATTAAAAAATTACAAGCTCTAGAGATGGACTTTTGGAGAAGATCGGCAAGAATCTCCAGGAAAAAAAAAGATAAGGAACACCGAAGTAATAAGGAGAATGGAAATAAAAGAAAGAATATATGACGTAATGGATAGGAAGAAATTACAGTGGTACGGGCATGTACGACGAATGGAGGAAGCCAGAATACCAAAATTGATACTGGAGTGGGAACCGGAGGGGAGAAGAAGAAGAGGACGACCTATGACCACCTGGCTCCAAAATGTACAGCACACAATGAGGAGAATGGGCGCAGAGGAAGAGGACACGCAAGATCGAAACACCTGGAGAAATATTTTGAGAGTATAGTTTAAGAACGTTTATTGTTTGTATTGTCATTTCCAGGTAAATTATTATGTTGGAGATAAGCCTCTGTAATGAGGAAAATCTCAAAATAAAAAAAAAAATAACATTCTTTTACTCAATGATGAGTTACCCCAGAATATGATGCTAACCGAAAGCAGAGAATGAAAATAGGCGTGGTAAGCTAATTTACTGAGATGTATATCGCCAAAATTTGCAACGACTCTAACAGCATAAGTATCTGAACTCAAACGTTTCAACAGATCGTCAGTGTGTTTTTTCCAGTT
Organism: Schistocerca piceifrons; assembly: GCF_021461385.2. Lineage (NCBI taxonomy): Eukaryota > Metazoa > Arthropoda > Insecta > Orthoptera > Acrididae > Schistocerca > Schistocerca piceifrons. Next base: position 273,893,387 of record NC_060140.1, on the reverse strand, counting down.
CAATCCCTCATCAGTGCATGTACCTAGAAATTTTGAATATTCTACTTTAGCTACCGATTACTGGTCGAAGTCTATATTTATTAATGATGTAATTCCACTTACTGTGTGGAACTGTATATACTGTGTTTTGTTAAAGTTTAATGAGAGCCCATTTGGAGAGAACCACTTAATGATTTTCTGAAAAACATTGTTTACAATTTCATCAGTTAATTCTTGTCTGTTGGGTGTGATAACTATACTTGTATCATCGGCAAAAAAGTACCAGCTTTGCATCTTCGTGAATATAGAATGGCAAGTCATTAATATATATTAAAAACAGCAGAGGACCCAACACTGAACCTTGCGGCACCACATTCTTGATTGTTCCTCACTTTGAGTAATCATCAGTTTTTTGAATATTATGTGAATTGCTTATTTCAACTTTCTGCGCTCTTCTAGTTAGGTATGATTTAAACCATTTGAGCGCTGTCCCATTCATACCACAGTACTTGAGCTTATGTAGAAGTATTCCATGATTTACATAATCAAAAGCCTTTGAGAGATCACAAAGAATCCCATCGGGTGACTTCCGGTTACCCAGAGCATTTACTATTTCATTAGTGAAAGTATATATAGCATTTTCCGTTGAAAAAACTTTCTGTAAACGAAACTGACATTTTGTTAAAACTTTAATTTTACAATGGTGTGAAGCTACAGTACAATACATTACTTTTTCAAGAATTTTGGATAAGGCAGTCAGAAGAGAGATTGGGCGGTAGTTGTTGACATCAGACGTATCTCCTTTTTTTATGCAGTGGTTTAAGAATGACACACTTCAGTCTATCTGGGAAAATACCCTGCTTCAGAGTGCTATTACATATGTGGCTTAGAGTCCCACTTATCTCTTGGGAACAAGCTTTTATTATCCTGCTGGTAATACTATCAAATCCATGTGAGCCTTTATTCTTGAGAGAGTTTATTATCTTCCTAATTTCAGAAGGAGGGAAATGAATCCGAACGAGAACTAGTCATTTTATGTCACCTGAGTGAAAAAATCTATCAGGGGCATTTCAACACTTCTAAAACTGCCCAAGTAGAAAGATGGTGATGCGATTGTGAGTTGGAAACTGGGAAGTGAGGAAGAGCGACCACAGGTAAACCAAGAACAGGCAAACCTCAGGTACTGACGGACGGGGACTGTCCAGCATAGGGGAGAGAGGTTGTAAAACATCGCATGAAATAAGCAAAAGGAACCACTCGTGGTATCAGCAGCTCAGACTGTACGTACGTATGGATTAAAAAAGAATTGGATACAATGGTCAGGCAATTCCTTACAAGCCACACACTTATGTAGTGAATACTAAGCGACGTTTGAGTTGGTGTAAAGAGCGACGCCACGGGACGACGGTGGATGACTGGGGACGACTGATCTTGGAGTGATGAAATACCCTGTGGCAATCCGGTGGAAGGGTTTGGGTTAGGCGAATGTCTGGTGATCTCTACCTGCCATAACGCGTAGTGCCAGTAGTTAAGTTAGCAGCAGATGGTATTACGATATAGGGGTCTGGTGTCCTTACGAGCTTAAAGCCCTAAATGTGGAAGGATATGAACACGTTTCACAGCACAGTGTATTGCGTAACGCAGAGAAACAGTGGAGTAGCATAAAAAAAATGGTTCAAATGGCTCTGAGCACTATGGGACTTAACTACTGAGGTCATCAGTCCCCTAGAACTTAGAACTACTCAAACCTAACTAGCCTAAGGACATCACACACATCCATGCCTGAGGCAGGATTCGAACCTGCGACCGTAGCGGTCACGCGGTTCCAAACTGACGCGCTTAGAACCGCACGGCCACACCGGCCGGCGGAGTAGCATACATCTTGAGGTAAATCAGCATCTGTGAGGCAACAGACTGCAGATAACAACACCGCTGAAATGAACTGGCCTGCACAGACTCTCGATTCGAAACCAATGAAAGACCTATGGGTTGAGTTAGAATGTCGACTTCGCTCCATACCCCAAACATCCATCACCACTTTCTCTGGTGTGAAAAGAACTGGCTTGCACCGACTCTCGATCCGAAGCCAATGGAAGACTTTTGGGATGAGTTACAACGTTGATCTCGCTCTAGACCCCCAAGCATCCAACATCACAACATTGTCTGGTGTCGGCTCTTGAGGAAGAATGAGGTGCCATTTCTTAAAAAACATTCTGTCACCTCATTGAAAGCATTCTCTGCCCTCTTTAATAAAAAAAAACTGAGTGACTGGACCAATAACGAACTTCAACGGGCGTCAGGGGACGTCCGCCACGAACAATTACAACGAACTATAACGAACAAAATGAGATTACAAAAAAAAAGAAAGTGGTCAGCGCGACGGAATGTCAATCCTAAGGGCCCGGGTTCGATTCCTGGCTGCGTCGGAGATTTTTTTCCCTTCAGGGATTGGGTGTTGTGTTGTCCTAATCATCATCATTTCATCCCCATCGACGCGCAAGTCGCCGAAGTGGCGTCAAATCGAAAGACTGGCACCAGGCGAACGGTCTACCCGACGGGAGGCCCTAGTCACACAACATTTTTTTTAGTACTGAGAACAAAGAATTTTCTTCTAATTAAGCTTTCAAGTATTAGGTGCTATAACATCTTCTGCTGTAATCTTAACGCCCGTTACTTAGTCTGTTCATCTGAAGCTAGTTTATCCTGCTGTCTGACAGTTTAAGACACTCTGCGCTGCCTTCTATCAGTCATTCATACGTGGCTTCGTAATTAAATCCAGTAGTTGTAAATTACTTCCAAAGCACTGGGGTTTCCTCTGACTCATTCCTTGTGTGGTGTAGCTGTGATACTCCTCCCACTGCTCTAAGGAATCGGATTTCGGCTGTTTGAACTGTCCCTCTTCAGAAGTCATAGTTCAGGTTTCAGTTTCATAGAGGTCAAGGCTTTATGAAAATTTATTTGTATGCTCTTCCTGCCTCCAAGAAGGTATTGTCCTGCTGCGATGTAAGCACGGGATGATTTGCTATAAAGGGCAACAAAACGGGGCGTAGAATATTGTAGACGTGCTGCTGAGTTGTAAGGATACCGCGGATGAGAATCAAAGAGATCCTACTATGGAAAAAAAAAAAAGAAGACTCATGGAACAGTCACCCCTGGTTGCCGGGCGTGTGGCGGACACAAGTCGGATTTGTATCCCACCACTGTCCGGGACGTCTCCAGACACATTTTCGGCCTGGAAGATCATTGAATGGAGTAGAATTGTCTTCAGTGATGAGCCCCGCATCGAATTGGGCCCCGATGTACAGCGAAGACGTGTGTGGTGATATCCTGGCCATTAGTGGGATACCAACCAGACTGTCACCCGCCATATGGCTCGACAACCAGGAGTGATGGCCTGGGATGCCATTCCTTCTCATAGCAGGATCTGTTTGGTTGTCATCTACGGCACCTTGCCCTCCGTGGCAAGTCATTTTGGTCTTACATTTCAACAAGATAACTGCTACCTACACATGGCGAGAGTTTCTATTGCTTGGCTTCATGCTCGCCAAACCCTGCCTCAGCCAGCAAGGCCTTCCGATCTCTCCACAATTGTAAGGTCATCCGAAGGCCAGTATCAGTTGCAAAGCGATTTAGAAAAGATTGCTGTATGGTATGGCAGGTGGCAGTTGACGCTAAATAACGAAAAGTGTGAGGTGATCCACATGAGTTCCAAAAGAAATCCATTGGAATTCGATTACTCGATAAGTAGTACAATTCTCAAGGCTGTCAATTCAACCAAGTACCTGGGTGTAAAAATTACGAACAACTTCAGTTGGAAAGACCACATAGATAATATTTTGGGGAAGGCGAGCCAAAGGTTGCGTTTCATTTGCAGGACACTTAGAAGATCCAACAAGTCCACTAAAGAGACAGCTTACACTACACTCGTTCGTCATCTGTTAGAATATTGCTGCGCGGTGTGGGATCCTTACCAGGTGGGATTGACGGAGAGAAATCGAAAGGGTGCAAAAAGGGCAGCTCGTTTTGTATTATCACGTAATATGGGAGGGAGTGTGGCAGATATGATACGCGAGTTGGGATGGAAGTCATTAAAGCAAAGACGTTTTTCGTCGCGGCGAGATCTATTTACGAAATTTCAGTCACCAACTTTCTCTTCCGAATGCGAAAATATTTTGTTGAGCCCAACCTACATAGGTAGGAATGATCATCAAAATAAAAAAGAGAAATCAGAGCTCGAACAGAAAGTTTTAGGTGTTCGTTTTTCCCGCGCGCTGTTCGGGAGTGGAATGGTAGGGAGATAGTATGATTGTGGTTCGATGAACCCTCTGCCAAGCACTTAAATGTGAATTGCAGAGTAATCATGTAGATGTAGATGTAGATGTAGATGTAGAACGATTCGAGCATCATGGATGCGCCCTCCAACCACCTAGGGATTTGGACGTTCTAAGATGCCAATTGGACAGAATTTGGCATGATAACCTCCAGGAGGACATCCAGTAACTCTCCCAGCCAATACCAAGCCGAATGACTGCTTGCATAAGGGCCAGAGATGTATCAACTTGTTGTTCACTTGCTCAATTTGTGAAGCTTTTTCTCTTGAATAAATCATATGATTTTTCTGAAAGTGTGACAATTTGTTTGTCTGTGCTTGTATATCACATCTGCTGATTTCCGTCCCACTCGGTTAATACCCCTGTGTGTGTGTGTGTGTGTGTTTTATTTTTCTTTCAGTGTATGTAAAGCGGAATGAAAGGGATAATGAAGGCAGAAGAGTAACTGGGAGGGAAGAGGAGGCGGCGGGGTAAGAGATTTCGGTAGATCACAGTAAGCGGAGGTGCAAAGGACTTGCTAATACAGTAGAAAACTGATTAGGGTGATATCGTTTCTACACATTGAATGAGAAGAGGTACAACAAGGACGGAGGTGACAGATATCTGGCGGACCGTAGTGGGAAGAGGCGGCCGCCGTGTGGTCACGGGCTGTGCGCGCGGCGGTCTGGCATTCCTGCCCCGGCGCGGCCTTGCTCCCTGACGCTGGCGCGAGTCATAATCGCGCGTAACGGGCACCTCTTTTATTTATAGACGCGGGCTGCGGCTGCGGCGGCCGGAGAGGCCTTGGCGACGAGCGCGAGCGCAGCCGTGGGGTAATTGCCGGCGTTTCTTACTGCATCTGCTCCTAACGGTGTCCGCAGCGGCCTTCACAAAGGCGCGGTGAAAGTTTGTTTTGCCGCGAGGCATTGCATAAGCTTGCGGTACTCGCCGAATCATCGCATCACCCAGTCATCCTTTCTCTGCCTCGTGGCTTCCCGCTTTTTTATGGTGCTTCCTGCTGCGTGACGTAAGGTGTGGACTGCTGGCAGTTTTTCTGCTGCCTACAAGATAGAAAAAGAGCACAGTGAGATGGGAAATGGCATATACACTGATCATCCTGAAAATTATGACCTCCTACCTAACAGCCGGTTTGTCCGTCTTTTACAGGAATTACTGTGGTGACGCGTCGTGGCAAGAAAGCAATGAGGCTTTGATAGGTTGCTGGAGGTAGATGGCACCACATCTGCACACACAAGTCACCTAACTCATCTAAATTCAGGGGGCGGGAGGGATGAGCTCTGAAGCCACATTTAATCACATACCAGATGTGTTCGAGCGGGTTCAGATCTGGCGAGCCGGCCGCTGTGGCCGAGCGGTTCTAGGCGCTTCAGTCCGGAACCATGCTGCTCCAGGTTCGAATCCTGCCTCGGGCATGGATGTGTGTGACGTCCGTAGGATAGTCAGATTGAAGTAGTCCTAAAGTCTATGGGACTGATGACATCAGATGTTAAGTCCCATAGTGCTTAGAGCCATTTGAACCACTTGAAGATCTGGTGAGTTGAGGGCCAGCACATCAACTGGAACTCGCCACTGTGTTCCTCGAACCAGTTCATCACACTCTTCGCCTTGTGACATGGCGCATTATCTCGTTGAAAAATGTCACTGCCATGGGGAGTCGGCAGCTCGTGGTCTTGTGGTAGCGTTTGTGGTGTAACGACGTATTTAGGTTTTCGTTTGATATATGACCATGTGCAGACTTCGTCACCTACGTCAGTTACACTCACTTCAAAAAATTATTTATATTCTTTTTAAATTGTCATAGAATGGTTCTTGAACGAAACTGTAAAACATCAGTTGAGTCGTGTGCAGAAAATTACATCACTTGGGCCAATTGGTTTTCGTAACTTTTTCCCAATTTAAATTTCGTTTGTTTCTCCTCAGAAAATTATATCGACACACGTTATCTTGATCTAATCGATATCAGAATCACACATTAAATAAACTTTTTTTTAGACTCAAAGTTTCGGCCAACGCTGTCTGAATCAATAATCTTGTCAAAATATATTATTAATCCGTTCACATAACTCTTCATAAATAAATCTTCAAGACACGTGTTTCAATTTTAATAGCATACACTATTTTATTAGCTTCCTACACATACAGATGTGAACTTGAGCGTTGACAGACAGTGACGAACATTTCAATAAGACTAAGATCTATTTGATGTCATTGTTGTACAAAAAGAGTATAAAAATTCATTTTTAATTTTTTTAGAAACACGACGCAACAACTCGGTTCCAGGATCTTCTGTTGCTCCTTGGTTGTCGACCCGCGACGTATAGCGGCCAGCAATTTCCTCTCTGGTCGCGGCAACGAAGATGCTGTCCCCGTTCGTTGCGCCGATCTCTCCGTACATGAAACACATAAAAAAAATACAAACTTTTAGATAATTCACACTTATTACAAATAATAAGAAAACACATAAACAAAACTAAATTAAACTCATAATCACCTGCAAACTGGGCTGACTTTGGTGGATGGGTGACGTTTAATTTCGTCCCACTACACGTTCTCGCTTAACGCGCACGGGGTCCCGGGTTCGATTCCCTGCGGGATCAGGGATTTTCTTTGCCTCGTGATGACTGGGTGTTGTGTGGCATTCATCATCATTTCATCATCATTGACTCGCAAGTCGCAGAAGTGGCGTCAACTAAAAAAAAAGGACTTGCAATACGGCGGGGAGTACGTGGTCTGAGACCATTGTACGATACCGCTTCGTCATCTCAGTGCCTTGCACGAGCTTCACTGGGCCCAGGGATGCCCATGTGGCCGGCCAGTGTGGCCGAGCGGTTCTAGGCATTTCAGTCTGGAACCGCGAGACCGCTACGGTAGCAGGTTCGAATCCTGCCTCGGGCATGGATGTGTGTGATGTCCTTAGGTTAGTTAGGTTTAAGTAGTTTTAAGTTCTAGGGGACTGATGACCTCAGATGTTAAGTCCCATAGTGCTCAGAGCCATTTGAGCCATTTGATGCCCACGTGAATGTTACCCAGGTCAAATGGAGCTGCCGTCAGCTTTTCTCCGTCTGCCAGTACAAGTGTCAAGGAGCTCTTACCCTGGAAGACGACGGATTCGTGCGGTCCCATCGGCATGATGAAGAATGTATCAGGATTCATAAGACCAGGCAGCTCTGTGCCACTGCACAACCACCGCTGCCTATGGTCTGTGCCCATTGCAGTCATAGTTGCTGATTTATTTATTTAGCGTATGGCGCTACACACATGGCTTACACTTATTGCATTATGGATTTGTATGATAAAATACACTATAAAATACATAAGTGAAGGATACATATTCATATCAAATATAATGAATAAACACAATAAAAAGTAACATCACAGCAGATATTTTGTGTTACACAAGTCTTCAAATTCTAACGTCCAAATTGGCGATCCATTCGAGGCAGGGCGGTGTGGCGTTGAAGAAGTCATCCCGACTACCCTGGTAGGCTCTTAATTGACAGTCCTGGGCGATGTGATGTATTGTTTGATTAGGTGCCCCACAGTCACAGTTAGGGCTCGGAAGCTTTCCCCACTTGTGTAGATTGTGTGCACATAGTCCATGTCCTGTTCGGATTCTGTTTAGGCTTTTCCATAGTTGTCGTGGAAGTTCAAAGCCCTTAGGTTTCTCTGATGGACGGATAAGTTCACGGTTGTCTGGGGAGGCACTATCACTCTAGCTCTCGTGCCATTTAGTATCCATGCTGAAGTTGGCAGCTGACAGTTGTTGGGCAAGTCTTAAAGGGGGTTTTCTGGAGCGGAGTCGTGTTCTTTCCATAGTTGCTGACGTCGTAGTGTTAACATTGGCACATGCATGGGCCGTCAGTTGCAGAAGCCCATCGTTAGGAATGTTCAGTGCACTATGTGTTCATACTCAAGTGTACTCTGCCCAGCATTAAAGTCTGATGTTAGTTCCGCCACATATCGCCGCTGGTCCTGCTTTACTATTCTGCTCAGCATATGATGCCCGTCATCTGTAACGAGGAGTGGCCGACGTCTGGACGTGGTATCACTTTGGCTTCGCCGTGTGTTGAAGACCCTCACCACAGCACCCCTCAAACACCCGACAAGTTTCCGAAAAGCTCGTGTCGAGCCTCGGAGCCGTCACAATCTGCCACGGTCAAACTCAAATACATCGCGAGCCTTCCGCATTTTACACACGGACAGCACACACACTGAAACTGCAATCACCGGGTGTGTGTCTGACTAGCAGTCAGTCCCCGCCAGATCAAGCTCCTATTGCCTGGACGGGTTTATGTCGATGGTCTTGTTGATCAGTATATAGGTGGCTCGATGCTGTTGTGCTTTTCAGTCCAACGATTGGTTTAATGTGTCTCTCCAAATTCTGGCCGGCATCCGGGATTTTCACCTGGGACAGTTGGTTGTTACTGACTTCTCTCCCTCATCCCCTCCCATTTCCCCAAACAGAACCTGTTGGCAGCCTCACGTTTAACGTGCCACACAGTTTGTTTCCATCAGTGCTTAGTACATTGTTTCTTCATAACTTCTAATAAATTTGCAATTAAGAGAAACATATCATTTGTAAAACATCGTCCGAAAACTTAGGAGGTGCATTTCTCGTGTAACTTACAAGGGAACCTCCCCATCGCACCCCCCTCAGATTTAGTTATAAGTTGGCACAGTGGGTAGGCCTTGAAAAACTGAACACAGATCAATCGAGAAAACAGGAAGAAGTTGTGTGGAACTACGAAAAAAATTAGTAAAATATACAAACTGAGCAGTCCATGCGAAGGTAAGCAACATCAAGGTGGATGTTAGCTTCGGAGCGCCGTGGTCCCGGGGTTAGCGTGAGTAACTGCGGAACGAGAGGTCCTTGATTCAAGTCTTCCCTACGCTGAAAATTTTACTTTCTTTATTTTCGCAAAGTTATGATCTGTCCGTTTGTTCATTGATGTCTCTGTTCACTGTAATAAGTTTAGTGTCTGTGTTTTGCGACCGCACCGCAAAACCGTGCGATTAGTAGACGAAAGGACGTGCCTCTCCAATGGGAACCGAAAACATTTGATCGCAAGGTCATAGGTCAACCGATTCCTCCACAGGAAAACACGTCTGATATATTCTATACGACACTGGTGACGGCATGTGCGTCACATGACAGGAATATGTTGTCGACCCACCTAACTTGTACACTTAGCGAATGGGTAAAAAGATTCTTCTACCTTATCCGATTTAGGTTTTCTTTTGGATGTGATAATCACTCCCAAAAAAGTGATGAAAACATAAGAGTTTGTCACATAAACTGAAAACAAAAAATTAAACTTTTCACTCGAGGGAAGACTTGAACCTGGAACCTCTCGTTCCGTAGCTGCTATCGCGAACCACGGGACCACGGCACTCCTTGACACGCGTTCTCCTTGATGTTGCATATCTTCGCATGGACTACTCAGTTTGTATATTTTACTAATTTTTTTCATAGTTCCGTACAACTTCTTCCTGTTTTCTCGATTGATCTGTGTTCAGTTTTTCAAGGCCTATCCACTGTGCCAGCTTATAACTAAATCTGAGGGGGGTGCGATGGGGAGGTTCCCTTGTTAGGACTGTCCAGATAGCCGAGTGCGTTAACGCGGCGTTTCCGAGATTCAGGGAGTCAAGTAAGCCTCTGATCGAACCCGGCTCGCAGATTAACGACGAGGACTGTTGAGTCTACCAGACTGGTTTTTAGGTGGTTCTGCACGTGCAATTGGGTAAACACCGCACTGGTACCCTTGTCCCGGTTCAGATATACGCTACGCAAACATGTAGAAAACGGCTCACATTTGAACACCCGTTACACTGCCAAAACCGATATGACGACGTCAACCCTGTAGGGACATGGGAAAAGGCAAGGAAGAAGAAAATTTGTCTTGCATTTTATTAATTTATTTAATTAATTAATTTATTTCTTCATTTATTTATTTACTTTTTGACTTATCGGTCTCCTGACTAGTTTGATACGGCGCACCATGAATTCCTCTCCTGCGCCAAACGCTTCAAATCAGAGTAACATTTGTAACCTATGTCCTCAATTTATTTAAGAAATTTATAAAAACAAACCTCCTAATTTACACAATATAAAATCTAAATTTGCTCCCTCCATTATGAGTACATCCCTCAGTACTGAGATTGTGAACACAGTGCTACATGTTTGTATAGCGTGCGCAGTGACTGGGAGTGAGAAATGTTTGAACAGTGTAGTACTAGCCTTTTACATTATTAAATAATTTCTTTGCAAGATAATATCGTACACTAGGGTTAACAGTCTTGTATTCAGGAGGGTAGAGGTTCCAGTCTTCATGCAGCCATCCTGATTTAGGTTTTCCGTGGTTTCCGTAAATTACAGCAGAGAAATTCCACGCCAAATACTGTCACATCCTCGTCAAGCTAGACGTTTAAGTACAGGGTGTTTCAAAAATGACCGGTATATTTGAAACGGCAATAAAAACTAAACGAGCAGCGATAGAAATACACCGTTTGTTGCAATATGCTTGGGACAACAGTACATTTTCAGGCAGACAAACTTTCGAAATTACAGTAGTTACAATTTTCAACAACAGATGGCGCTGCGGTCTGGGAAACTCTATAGTACGATATTTTCCACATATCCACCATGCGTAGCAATAATATGGCGTAGTTTCTGAATGAAATTACCCGAAACCTTTGACAACGTGTCTGGCGGAATGGCTTCACATGCAGATGAGATGTACTGCTTCAGCTGTTCAATTGTTTCTGGATTCTGGCGGTACATCTGGTCTTTCAAGTGTCCCCACAGAAATAAGTCACAGGGGTTCATGTCTGGCGAATAGGGAGGCCAATCCACGCCGCCTCCTGTATGTTTCGGATAGCCCAAAGCAATCACATGATCATCGAAATATTCATTCAGGAAATTCAAGACGACGGCCGTGCGATGTGGCCGGGCACCATCTTGCATAAACCACGAGGTGTTCGCAGTGTCGTCTAAGGCAGTTTGTACCGCCACAAATTCACGAAGAATGTCCAGATAGCGTGATGCAGTAATCGTTTCGGATCTGAGAAATGGGCCAATGATTCCTTTGGAAGAAATGGCGGCCCAGACCAGTACTTTTTGAGGATGCAGGGACGATGGGACTGCAACATGGGGCTTTTCGGTTCCCCATATGCGCCAGTTCTGTTTATTGACGAAGCCGTCCAGGTAAAAATAAGCTTCGTCAGTAAACCAAATGCTGCCCACATGCATATCGCCGTCATCAATCCTGTGCACTATATCGTTAGCGAATGTCTCTCGTGCAGCAATGGTAGCGCCGCTGAGGGGTTGCCGCGTTTGAATTTTGTATGGATAGAGGTGTAAACTCTGGCGCGTGAGACGATACGTGGACGTTGGCGTCATTTGGACCGCAGCTGCAACACGGCGAACGGAAATCCGAGGCCGCTGTTGGATCACCTGCTGCACTAGCTGCGCATTGCCCTCTGTGGTTGCCGTACGCGGTCGCCCTGCCTTTCCAGCACGTTCATCCGTCACGTTCCCAGTCCGTTGAAATTTTTCAAACAGATCCATTATTGTATCGCTTTTCGGTCCTTTGGTTACATTAAACCTCCGTTGAAAACTTCGTCTTGTTGCAACAACACTGTGTTCTAGGCGGTGGAATTCCAACACCAGAAAAATCCTCTGTTCTAAGGAATAAACCATGTTGTCCACAGCACACTTGCACGTTGTGAACAGCACACGCTTACAGCAGAAAGACGACGTACAGAATGGCGCACCCACAGACTGCGTTGTCTTCTATATCTTTCACATCACTTGCAGCGCCATCTGTTGTTGAAAATTGTAACTACTGTAATTTCGAAAGTTTGTCCGCCTGAAAATGTACTGTTGTCCCAAGCATATTGCAACAAACGATGTATTTCTATCGCTGCTCGTTTAGTTTTTATTGCCGTTTCAAATATACCGGTCATTTTTGAAACACCCTGTATATAAGTGCCTGTATGGGTGAAAAACTTTTTTTATTATTAAACTGTAATGCTAGGACACGTCCAATATCATTCCAAAAGAGATCTGTGGATGGATAGACTAAAGCTGCTATTACTACTAGGTCTGCGGACTATGAATGCACGCACGCGTAATTGGTGGAGGGGGGGAGGAGGGGGGAGTAATACTGTCCCTTTCCTGTAGCGTTCAGGAAAGTCTGTCTTTACTTCCTGTGGTTTACCGGTTCCACGTATAGACTCATGAAACGTCTCCAGTGTTATTGACAGTAGCTACGGTCATCTGTTGAATGGTCGACATTTCCTTGCTGAAATCTTCTCGGGTATCAGTCGGGCCAAAATCCCTTCCACTTGCACAGGCCCTCAGACAAGCGGCAGCAAAGTATTTTGCAATAAACATTGCTTGTAATTTTTTACAATCCCCTGCCATTTCCGTGATACGAATATTTCATGCACAACGAACCTGATTCTCAAAATAGCTGAGAAATTTGAAAACTGGTATATGTAACAACATAATCACAGTTAATAATTATCAGAAGGAGTATGAAACGAAATTTCCAACTCGACTTAGGCTTTCTTCGTAAGGAGAAAGTAGCATGTTTCTTTGGATGTGGGCTCATTGTCAGATGTAGAAGTTACCTCGGCCATGCTCCACGGTAGTGTGTTGATACAGTTGACATTTGTATTCTGTCTATATATCTTGTGTAAATGAACAGTCCTCCCAAGTCATGTTGGTAAGGCCTGCCGACTTGATGACACTTTGATTTGGAACTTAGTCGAAATAATAAAATTATTGACATAAGAGCTTTAGCGATGTTTAAGATTTCTCTTTAGAATCACTTAAAAGCTGTCGGGGACTGCCTGTATAAAAAATAGTTGTAACTTTACTGTTCTTCAGATGATGCAGTTACCTATAATCTATAGAAGCTGCAAGGAATACAGTCAGATCTTGAAAAGATTTCAGAATGATGTAAATAAAGCGTGTCAACTTGCTTTAAATGATCAGAAATGTTAATTGTGCAGTTTTCTAAAGTCAAAAGTACAACATTATTAAGTCACAATAGAAATCAGTGAGCTCAGACGAGGATAAGTCTTTTATTATCCGCAAAGTAGTTACAAAATTTTACTGTAATCACATGGGAAACTTACAAGAACATCATTTTTCGACATAGTCTGCGTTTCAGAGCACTTGGTCCATCGTTGTACAAGCTTCCTGATGCTCTCATAAAAGATGGCTCTCGGTTGAGCTGCGGACCAAGAATGCACCGCTTCTTTCACTGCTTCGCCCGAGGCAAATCGACGGCCCCTTAATGCCTGTTTGAGTGGACCAAACAAGTGATGGTCAGAAGGGGCAATATCGGCACTATATGGAGGATGATCCAGTACTTCAAATTTGAGTTTCTGGAGCGTTTCAGCAGTGTGGGCAGCGGTATGCGGTCGGGCATTGTCGTGCAACAACACAACACCTTTTGACAGCAATCCTCGGCGTTTGCTTCGAATTGCAGGCTTTAGCCTGGCAGTAAGCGTTTCAATGTAACGTACACTGTTTATTATAGTGCTCCTTTCCTCATAATGTTCAAATACTGGACCTCGGGTGTCCCAAAAAACCGTAAGCATCAGTTTTCCTGCAGACGGTTGGGTCTTGAATTTTTTCTTGCACGGCGAATTTGCATGTTTCCATTCCATACTCTGCTGTTTACTCTGCGGCTCGTAATGATTGGTCCATGTTTCGTCACCAGTAATGATCCTGTCCAAGAAGTCGTCCCCTTCGTTACCATGGTGATCCAAACGGTTTTTGCAGGTGTCCAAGCTCGTTTTTTCGTGCAACTGTGTGAGTTTTCTGGGACCCATCTTGCATTTATGAAACCCAAGTCTGTTGTGGATAGTTTGGTGGGTAGAACCGTGACTAATTTTCAGACGATGTGCCACTTCGTCAATAGTTAGTCGTCTGTCTAAAAGAATCATTTCACGTGAACGCTCAATGGTTTCTTCATTTGCGGCGGTAAACGGTCGTCCGGCTCCTTCATCATGCGTAACACTTGTGCGACCATTTCGGAATTTTTCAATCCATTCGTAGACATTCCGCTGTGGCAAAACACTGTTCCCGTACTGTACCGAAAGTCTTCGATGAATTTCGGCCCCTGATACGCCTCCCGACCCCCCCCCCCCAAAAAAAAAACCCGATCACTGAACGTTGCTCTTCTTTGGTGCAAATAGACAGCGGAGCAGCCATCATTAACAGCACGGCAGCGATAACGAAACTAATCTAGCAGTTTGAAAATGGCAAAGATATAACAACAAATAAACAAAGCATGCGTCATCAACGTAAAACGACAGTACTACCGAAATAAACAAAAATGTAGCTAAATTGCGGATAATAGACTTACCCTCGTACAATTACCTGGGTGTAGCTCTTTGTGAGAATACGGAATGCAGATGATCTGGTGGCTTCAATCCTAGGTACAGTTGGTGGAAGCCTTCGCTTCATTGGCGGAATACTGAGAAAATGAAATTAGTCCACAAAGGAGACTATCACTCCTTGTTAGAATTATATTAATACCCTCAGCTGCTGACGGACATTGGTATATATTAACAGGGAATGGTGAAAATGTGTCCCCCGACAGGGATTCGAACCGAGGATCTCCTACTTACATGGCAGACGCTCTAACCGTCTGAGCCACCGAGGCCACAGATAACAGCGCGAGTGCAGGGACTATCTCGCGCATGCATCCCGCGAGACCCACATTGTCACCTCGTACGTCCACACACTACTTTCGTAGTGTCCCACCCCAACACACTCATTACTCGTGGAAGACATTCTTACCAGTCCCGTAAGAGTTCGGGGAATATGGGTGCATCCGCACAGAAGAAGAAGGTCAATGCCGGTATTGCCAGAACTATATACTTATATGGCTATGGTGTCTGTTCTTTCGGACATGTCCGAAAGAACAGACACCATATCCATATAACTATATATCACTCCTTCTTGTCGCCCCTTTCAGGTGGCGATGGTCAGGTTGGTATGCCACCGCTGTCCGTCCGTCTCCAGGCACGTGTTCGCTGGTCATCGGGACCTGAAATTTCATTGAATGGGGTAGAATTATGTTCAGTGAAGAGTCCAACGAGACTGACATCCACCATACGACCAAATAAGCAGGATTAATGGTCTGTGATGCCTTTTCATTCGGTAGCAGGACCCTATTTATTGTCATCGCGGCATCTTAGTACAGCGGTACATCGACGACATTCTACACTCCGTTTTGTTGCCCTTCATGGCAAGCCTTCATACCGTAACATTTCAGCAAGTGAATGGCCCTCCGCACTCGACGAGAGTTTCAACTGCTGGTCTTCGTGCTTTCCAAACCCTACCTTGACCATCGAGGTCGACAGATCTCTTCCCAGTTGAGAAAAGTTTGGAGCATTATGGGCAGAGCGATACAACCAGTTAGGGATTTCGAAGATCCAACGCCCCGGTTGGGCAGAATCTTTCACTACATCCCTCAGGAGGACATCCAACAACACTAACGCTCAATGACAAACAGACTTGCATTAGGGTCAGAGGTGGACCAAAGCGTTATTGACTTGCCCAATTTGTGAAGCTCTTTCTCTTGAATTAATCATTCCATTTTTCTGAAAGTGTAATACCTTATTTTGTTGTAAAAGTGTGTCTCATCCACCGATTTCCGTCCGATTCGGATATTTCCTTCGTGATGCTTTTTTTCTTTTTTTGTCTTGAGTATAACAAGGTAATTATTATTTATTCGCTTTGCTACCCCAGTTATATTTGTTCTCGAGCAGATACCTTTACAACAGTAGAAACTCCCGTAATGTGCAGTCATCAAAACGCATTCATATACGCAGATAAAAGTGTTGTGATGTGGTTGTCGACGCTGTTGGAACAGCTCCGCATAGCACCGTTATGCCGCTGTTCCGTTGCACTAAGTGAAGCGATACACGAGGTGTAAATCAAGCAACTCTTTATCAGTAACAGTGTCCACACTGCTGTGTATGACAAACCCTAAAGGGCACAGTGTTAACTGCAGTGAACAGCTGTTAAAAGCCGCTTTTCTGCCATTTCTAATCAGTCAAAGGATTCCAATGACTCTGAGCTCTATGGGACTTAACATCTGAGGTCATCAGTCCCCTAGAACTTACAACTACTGAAACCTATCTAACCTAAGGATATAACACACATCCATGACCGAGGCAGGATTCGAACCTGCGACCGCAGCGGTCGCGCGGTTCCGGACTGAAGCCCCTAGAACCGCTCTGCCACAGCATCCGGCTCCAGTCAGTCCTGAGGCTGCAAATAGACCCTTACTGGGGTTGTGCCGCGCATGCATTTCCAGCTTCATGACTGACTGAAAACTCCAGAGAAGTGACCATTAAAAGGTATACACTGCACTGAAAATCATGCTCCTCAGGGTTAACGTACAACTATAGCTAACACTGCCGAAGAAGCAATCGCGAGAGGAAGTACGAGGGGACTTGAAAAAGTAAGTTGCACATTGCTACGGCAGGCCAAGTAACTTTAAACGTATACTGCACGACACTTCGGTTGTGACATACATCGAGCTATCTTTCAACATAGTCACCGTAGTCAGCGGGCGGAACGCTATACCAATGTTTCACGACGATAGAGATCGGTTCCTTGGTGACACAACCATTCGTAAATCTCTGTCTGAACATTTGAATTCCTAGATAATCGGTATCCCGGCCCTCAGATTGTTTTCCAGCTTGCCGGAAATATGGAAATATCATGGTTCAAATGGCTGTAAGCACTATGGGACTTAACATCTGAGGTCATCGGTCTCATAGAACTTAGAACTACTTAAACCTAACTAACCTAAGGACATCACAAACATCCATGCCCGAGGCAGGATTCGAACTTGCGACCGTAGCAGTCGCGCGGTTACGGACTGAACACCTAGAACCGCTCGGCCACCGCGGCCGACGAAATATCATGGTGCAAGATCTTCCCGATCAGCAGTATCACCCATGGCTGTAGAGCATTGGTCAAATAGTCAGCACCACTTCAGTGCGTTTGGATGGCGTTTGGACCATATAGCGTCAGCATTTCGTGTTGAATCTGTGTGCCGTTTGGACGCTTTATCCACAAGAATGGTACTTCTCGCCTAATTCCAACGTTGTCCAGTTACTGTGCATTTCAGTAGCACACTATGATACATCTGTTATCCTCGCCGCAACGTAACTGTATCTATAAGAAGACCTGAACTTGTACTCTCTCTTCTTGCGAAATGGTCTTACAATGGGAGGCCGCCAATTGTGAAATTCAGATTCGATTCATACTGCGCATAATAAAAGCTCATGGCCAAAGGTGTAATGTGGCAAAGCACCAAGTTGCACTTCGCAGCCGTTGTCGAGAAAATCGACAGTTAAAAGAAACCGTTGCGGTGAAATACTCTCTACGATTAATAATTTTCTAGAGCGTCGTGGCGCAGCGGTAAGCGCTCGGCTTCGCACTCCGAAGGTCGCCGGATCGAATCTCGCGCCATGCAACTCTTTTTTATTATTAGTTTTTTGTAATTCAAATATATATATATATATATATATATATATATATATATATATATATATATATATATACTATTAATGAATTGCTTATGCATGTTGGTGAAGGCGGATCGCTCTCCAATTGTACCGCCTCCATTTTTCCCTTTTTTTTTAAACAGGGTGTACCAAAGCTCTCCCGTCCCCACTGATTTTCGACGATGTTATAAGTTGCGCTAGGGACCGCATCTACCTTCTTTCGAAGTTAGCACGCAACTACGCTGTTATGCGGCGGCTCGTTTCGGCCCATTCAACATCTGTCCTTCAAGTGTAACGAGCGAGTAACGGAGTTTATATTTCATACCTGCCACAGCAAATTTGTGTTCGTGGTGTCTCTATTCTAATTCGAACGTTTCACTTACGCTATACGTATTCGTTTCGGAATATCGTTTCTACGTCTTCCGTTAACTATACGTGGATAACATTATGAAGATAATTAATAACATTTGTGAAATACAACTTTGTTTGCGGAAAACATAATGATGTTCGAAGTCGCCAGTTTTTCCACGACAAAAGACTTTCAACAACTTATTATATGCATAATTGTTGCAACTGATTGCCGGGAATTTTATATATATATATATATATATATATATATATATATATATATATATATATATATATATATATATATTTGAATTACAAAAAACAAATACTAAAAAAAAAAGTTGCATGGCGCGAGATTCGATCCGGCGGCCTTCGGAGTACGAACCCGAGCGCTTACCGCTGCGCCACGACGCTGTAGAAATTTATTATTCGTGGAGAGTGTTTCACCGCAATGGTTTCTTTTAACTGTCGATTTTCTCGACAACGGCTGAGAAGTGCATCTTGGTGCTTCGCCACATTACACCTCTGGCCATGAGCTTTTATTATGCGCAGTATGAATCGAATATGAATTTCTCAATTGGCGGCCTCCCCTTGTTAGTGTGGGACGCCACTAATTTACTACACGCGCAAACAAAGTTGACACCCGGCGCGGTGGCTGATGGGAGCGACCGTAAAGGCATTTCCCTTTTACAGTCGCTCCCATCAGCCACCGCGCCGAGTGTCAACTTTTTTTTGCGCGAACAATACTTTCTGTGGTCCATACGCACTAGCTCACCGGATTTAGTTTACTTTCATTACTGGCGTTGGGAGAACCCTGTATGATCTCCTGCGCTATAGTATGGAGACAAAAGGAAGAAGAAGATGTTTGGGTTCTGGATTTATTAAACAAGTGCTGACGGCCAAAGTATATCACTTACACTTGGAGAACTACCATAATAATACCAATATTTATTAAGAGAGACGGAGACGGAACAGTACACATAAATTCGGCCTACTTAGTGAGGCAAAGAAAAGCCATTTGGCAATTATGACACGAAGACTCAGGGATATAGCTGAACTTCAGGAGCTATCGGATTTCCCAAAGGGAAAATCCTGTATTTATAATGTCTCCATACTAAAAGAGGTAATAGAGAATTAGAGAAATTTCAGTTGAGAGCTGCACCTGATTTTCATCGATTACGTAAAAACTTCTGACAACTTAAGAAAAAATAGTATTACTGGACGATAAGTTGAAGAAGATCAGTTTATCTTTTGTAGTTACAAAAGACGTTTATGATGTGATCTTTATATACAGTATCTCCTCATTTATTCTTCGACCTTCTCTAAATAACTATTTTGTCTATAAAATGAGCAACTACGCACTTATTATAAAAAATTGAGTAGCTGTCCACACACCCATAGAGAAAAACGTCTCTGGAAACCTGCAGCATACCTGAATAGAGATACTTCCGTTAAAGAGCAGGCGGACCACTCGGGCAGGGTCGAAATTCCCCAGAAAAAGGGGAAAAAATGGAACATTTACGTCTGATATTCGAAAAAATAAAAAGCTTCGTCTGTATCAACAGCATAGACAGAAGATAAAGACCACAGTTTTGGGATCACCTTTTTTTTAATATACACTCCTGGAAATTGAAATAAGAACACCGTGAATTCATTGTCCCAGGAAGGGGAAACTTTATTGACACATTCCTGGGGTCAGATACATCACATGATCACACTGACAGAACCACAGGCACATAGACACAGGCAACAGAGCATGCACAATGTCGGTACTAGTACAGTGTATATCCACCTTTCGCAGCAATGCAGGCTGCTATTCTCCCATGGAGACGATCGTAGAGATGCTGGATGTAGTCCTGCGGAACGGCTTGCCATGCCATTTCCACCTGGCGCCTCAGTTGGACCAGCGTTCGTGCTGGACGCGCAGACCGCGTGAGACGACGCTTCATCCAGTCCCAAACATGCTCAATGGGGGACAGATCCGGAGATCTTGCTAGCCAGGGTAGTTGACTTACACCTTCTAGAGCACGTTGGGTGGCACGGGATACATGCGGACGTGCATTGTCCTGTTGGAACAGCAAGTTCCCTTGCCGGTCTAGGAATGGTAGAACGATGGGTTCGATGACGGTTTGGATGTACCGTGCACTATTCAGTGTCCCCTCGACGATCACCAGTGGTGTACGGCCAGTGTAGGAGATCGCTCCCCACACCATGATGCCGGGTGTTGGCCCTGTGTGCCTCGGTCGTATGCAGTCCTGATTGTGGCGCTCACCTGCATGGCGCCAAACACGCATACGACCATCATTGGCACCAAGGCAGAAGCGACTCTCATCGCTGAAGACGACACGTCTCCATTCGTCCCTCCATTCACGCCTGTCGCGACACCACTGGAGGCGGGCTGCACGATGTTGGGGCGTGAGCGGAAGACGGCCCAACGGTGTGCGGGACCGTAGCCTAGCTTCATGGAGACGGTTGCGAATGGTCCTCGCCGATACCCCAGGAGCAACAGTGTCTCTAATTTGCTGGGAAGTGGCGGTGCGGTCCCCTACGGCACTGCGTAGGATCCTACGGTCTTGGCGTGCATCCGTGCGTCGCTGCGGTCCGGTCCCAGGTCGACGGGCACGTGCACCTTCCGCCGACCGCTGGCGACAACATCGATGTACTGTGGAGACCTCACGCCCCACGTGTTGAGCAATTCGGCGGTACGTCCACCCGGCCTCCCGCATGCCCACTATACGCCCTCGCTCAAAGTCCGTCAACTGCACATACGGTTCACGTCCACGCTGTCGCGGCATACTACCAGTGTTAAAGACTGCGATGGAGCTCCGTATGCCACGACAAACTGGCTGACACTGGCGGCGGCGGTGCACAAATGCTGCACAGCTAGCGCCATTCGACGGCCAACACCGCGGTTCCTGGTGTGTCCGCTGTGCCGTGCGTGTGATCATTGCTTGTAGAGAGAGAGAGAGAGAGACGTAGGTTTTACCGCAACATAATAAATGATACTGGAAGACAGTTGACAACGCAGAATCTAATCTCTGGACTTTCGCGCAATATTGAGTGCACATAATTGAATATAATGCATCAATATTTGACTGGTTGCAGTATAACAGTCACCCGAATGGAACGCAGATACATCCAAGGTCTTGTGTGTGTGTACGGTCGCTAATAAAGTGAAGCGGAAACTGAGTCACCGCGTCTCTTTGCATAATGAGCGTTGTGTAGAGATGAAGTACGGAGTTTACGAGCTCGCGACTCGCGGACGTGTACGTCGCATCATTCCGCGCTCGTAAATGTCTGCAGGAACAACAATACCGCCTTCGCTGAAAGGAAGGAGATACAGTTAGCAAATAATTTATAGACACTGTGCAGCAACGAATTAGAGTGTTGCAAGCGAATGGAAGTCATTCCCGGGGAATGAATACTAAAATATCTTGGCAACGCCTGAGATGCCATACTGCAGCGCCAGTAAGGAGGAGAACAGTGTTTTATCATCATACTGGATGACCACTTATTTTTTCCGCACATTTCATTCTCTTTGTGGCAGAAAAGGAATGCTAAAACATTGTCGACCCTTTGAACTAGCTGTACCTTTTGCAGGCTGTAACAGAATGATGTTTTGAAAATTTGTGATTCCGTAGAGGGTGAAATTTTGAACGTTTTGATATAAGGAACCTACACCCGGAAATGTGGAAACAAGTTTCTACGGTGGCATGCACTTTCGGTGCATTTGGTGGGTTAAATCAAACACCAGAATACTGTAATTGGGAAAAGCTTCAACGACAGTAGAGTACAACCAAAAACTGTAAACAGTATCTGTGGTTTCATTACTATAGAGCAAATGTTCAATATAATCTCCCATCAACTGAATAAACGGAAATCCGCCGTATTTGTCTCCCTTGATACCCAAGAAGCCTAGGATCAGGTACGTCATTCTGGACTGCTCTTCAAGCTACAAACCTATGCACTCCCAGTTACTTACGTCCGCCTTATAGCATCATTTCCTCAATAGCATCCTACGATGTTGCAATCAACCATGCCTGCTCCCGCATCTTTCACCTTGTTGCAGGTGGGCCTCACGGTTCTATCCTGTCACTCCTCCTTTGCATCCTGTACACCGCATACATTCCAAAACCATCACCCCCAAGGTAACTCCTGCAAAATGCCGACGCGACAACCCCTACCCAGCACTTCAACATGGAACGGAAATCTCCTTACCATCCAACACAAAGCCCGAAACGGAAGAACTACTAACAGACCACAGCTGAGGTCTACAGCCTTCTATCATTATCTTCACCTATAAATCCTTCATCCACCCGATCCTAATATACACTAACGTTGAATGGATCACTGCCTCGTATGAATTCTGTAAGTCCCTTGAAATTTTAGAATAACATGCAATCCACCTCATCTTCTGGTTCCGTCTACCTGTCCCAATTCGCATTCTGTACTTACTCATCAACTTCGCACACCACCTTCTCTTCCTTCAGCACCTTCGGATTTGATACACTAATCGCAAAAACTCAGTCCCAGCAACCAATTTACCAGCCACTAACCATCCATCTAGTTACCCTGCTGCGCTACTACATCCATAGTGCACCTTCCTCCCTGCTCCACGCCTTATCCATCCTCTCCTGCCAGAATTTTAACCAACTCCACGGGCTTCATTATGTGCAACGACGAAACATTTTGTGTACGATTGTCTGTAAAATTCCGAGCTGTCCTTTGACGCTGCAAATATGCGCTCAATAAGCTGACGTACTATTCCTATTTGTGTGGAATACACTACGAACAACATAAACCCAGAGGGAAAAGCTAAGAGGCATGGGGGCAGGGGAGCACACAGGACAAGAGACTGCGCATTCCCCTCCTGTTACTCTGTGCGTGAAGATGCCTGTGAGATATGCTCTGGCCCGGCGATCATAGTGCCCTGGAGCACCATCGTTCTGAAACCATACGTTAGTGCGCAGCTGCAAGGGAACGTCCTGTGGAAGTTCAGGCAAGCAATTGTCCAGAATTTTCAAATAACAACGATGTACTAAGATGTATGTTCCAGCGAGGTGAAGAATTCCAGCCCGAATATTCACTGAGAATCTCTTCTGGTACCTTCTCGTACAGATAGTGCATGGATTTTCAACAGCCCAGTAGTGGCTGTAGATAATTTATTACACAATTCCCCCAATAGATTCCTATTGTCAAAACGTTCAAAAATTCGTCCTCTACAGTCCCTCAAATTTTTAAAACGTCGTTCTGTCGCACTTCGTATGCTGAAAGCTTACCGCGTCTTGTAAATCTTCAGAGCCAGTTCAAAAAAATTCTGAATAAGTTTTACTCCGGATTTCATATTAATCTTTTAAATAAGGAACCCTGTACAAGGCAAACTGAGTTTTAAAACTTAAGTAAAGACACAGTAGAATCTTCGTTAGCGCAAAGAGGCTGTTTTCTGTGAAGTATTTCTGTCTGACAGAGACTGAGCGTTATGTACATTCCCTGGCTGAAAGCAGACTAACCTGACACGTAGTAGTGGCGTGTTGTTTTTCTGTCCACGTTAATTAGCAAACACAATATTACGTGATCTCTTGAGTTGAGGAAAACACGACTTGAAGAACTGTACCTAAAGATTAGGTTAGATTAGATTAGTACTTGTTCCATAGATCATGAATACGACACTTCGTAATGATATGGAGCGTGTTAGCTTCATTAAAGGTGTCAATACAAGATATTACATTACACAAAATATTACATGACACTTGATATTTTTTTCTTTTCTTTTTTTGTGTGGGTTGGGGAAATTACTCACTGTATCCAAAAATTCATCTAATGAGTAGAAGGAATTGCCATTAAGAAATTCTTTTAATTTCCTTTTAAATGCTATATGACTGTCTGTCAGACTTTTGACGCTATTAGGTAAGTGACCAAAGACTTTTATGCCAGCATAATTTACCCCTTCTGAGCCAAAGTTAGATTTAACCTTGAGTAGGGAAAATCATCCTTTCTCCTAGTGTTGTAGCCATGTACACTTCTGTTACTTTTGTATTCGTTCGGATTGTTAATAACAAATTTCATAAGTGAATATATATATTGTGAGGCTACAGTGAAGATCTCTAGCTCTTTAAATAAGTGTCTGCAGGATGATCTTCGATGAGCTCCAGCAATTATTCTGATTACACGCTTTTGTACAATGAACACTCTTTTGCTCAATTATGAGTTACCCCAGAATATGATGCCATACGAAAGCAGAGAATGAAAATAGGAATGGTAAGCTAATTTACTGAGATGTATATCGCCAAAATCTGCAATGACCCTAATAGCATAAGTAGCTGAACTTAAACGTTTCAACAGATCGTCAGTGTGTTTTTTCCAGTTCAATCCCTCATCAGTGCATATACCTAGAAATTTTGAATATTCTACTTTAGCTACCGATTACTGGTCGAAGTCTATATTTATTAATGGTGTAATTCCACTTACTGTGTGGAACTGTATATACTGTGTTTTGTCAAAGTTTAATGAGAGCCCATTTGGAGAGAACTACTTAATGATTTTCTGAAAAACATTGTTTACAATTTCATCAGTTAATTATTGTCTGTTGGGTGTGATAACTATACTTGTATCATCGGCAAAAAGTACCAGCTTTGCATCTTCGTGAATATAGAATGGCAAGTCATTAATATATATTAGAAACAGCAGAGAACCCAACACTGAACCTTGCGGCACCACATTCTTGATTGTTCCTCACTTTGAGTAATCATCAGTTTTTTGCATATTATGTGAATTGCTTATTTCAACTTTCTGCACTCTTCTAGTTAGGTATGATTTAAACCATTTGAGCGCTGTCCCATTCATACCACAGTACTTGAGCTTATGTAGAAGTATTCCATGATTTACACCATCAAAAGCCTTTGAGAGATCACAAAAAATCCCAAAGGGTGACTTCCAGTTACTCAGAACATTTACTATTTCGTTAGTGAAAGTATATATTGCATTTTCTGTCAAAAACCTTTCTAGAAACCAAACTGACATTTTGTTAAAACTTTATTTTTACAACGGTTGGAAGCTACAGTACAATACATTACTTTTTCAAGAATGTTGGATAAGGCAGTCAGAAGAGAGATTGGGCGGTAGTTGTTGATATCAGGCGTGCAGTGTTACAATTTACTGAAGCAACATATATCTAAGTCCGATGTTTGGTTACAGTGTTCTGTGATTTTTAATCGAACAGCGCATCAGACTTCAAGGAGGCAAACAGTAACGTAATCACGTTTGCCCCCTGTCACGCAAGGTGAGGAGGCGCGGCCGTAGGCGACGTGCGATCACTCGAAGTGAGTGGAAAGTGGATGCCAGAGAGAGGAGTCTCGAATATATATATATATATATATATATATATATATATATATATATATATATATATATATATGTGTGTGTGTGTGTGTGTGTGTGTATGTGTCTGTGTGTGTACGTGTGTTCCACATCTCTTCCTAAACCACTGGATCGATTTCAAAGAAATTTGGTACACATATACCTAATCGCTGTGAGAGGAGAACCACCTACCTATCAAAGGGCTGGGGCTAGGACTGAAAAGAAGCATAACCCGCGCCACATGAATTTCAAGACTTCAGTCGTCCAGTATTTGAGAATGAGAGCACTTAGAGATTTGAAATAATCCTTACACATAATTTCAGATCTTTACGAAATTTTTTTCTTGCTGAGAACCCCTACAAAGCGTTTATTGCTTACTACTTTTGCGCTGTTCGTGCAGTAAAAGTACTGCATGACGCATGACGTTGTAATTTATTACTGTATTTACAGTACATTTCACAGACAGTATACATATACTACTAAATGTAAGTTCAAAATTGTGTCATTATACGACGCATAGTTCAGGGAACATTACATCATGAACAATGAGATGAGTGAAAAGCTGCCGCATCGAGCGTGTCTTTTAAATTTATTATTTCGTTGCTACTAAATCTATTCGCGAGCACATTTTGTGAACAGTATCAATATATCCATGATATTAAACCCATGTTCATAGGTGTCAATAAATTGTTGTCTGGTGTGCTTACGAAATTGTTTGGGAAATTTTGTGGAAAGTGACCATTCGTATCCTCACCGAGCGAACTAATTAGACGTTCGAAAACCTATCTGGGTATCTTTAGACGTTTGCTGTGAAAGAGCACTTCAGGATGCTGTCTAGGCACACGATAATAGCCTTCATCTTTATTATCGCGCCTGTCCCTTGAGCTGAGAGCAACCTGGCGCCCGGCCTGTGTCAACCCAAGTCGGTGGACTGCCTTCATCTGTGCCTGATCTACAACTGCTGTCGCCAATGGTCTGCCTCAGTTGATCCGACTGCTGACGTCACCTGGATTGCTTCGTCTACTACTATTTTCAGAGTCGTCGTCTTTTAATTTCATCTCTATACCATTCTTTCTTAAATTTTATTCAAGTTACGTCGCATTCATATCTCATGCTTTTACGCTTGTTTTAATCGTCTCTACTTTCGATATAATGTCCTAACACTATTTGTTATTCCGTATGAAGTGGTGTGGTAGCAGTGATGCAATGTACCGCTTGTCATGTAATGCGTTTGTGACCCAGCTGTACACAACAGCCTTCCAGAGTATTTTAATTTGGTTTTATTCCTTTAACTTTCACTTTACATAATACATGACGTTCTTTTATCACGCGTGGAACTAGTTGATTTATACAGCTTTTCCGTATATTAAACTTTATATCTATTTTAAATAGTCAGATTATGTCACGTTTTAGAAATTATAAAAATATTCTATTCTGATGCTTGTAATATAAACTATACTTTTCTATGTGTTTTTTTTTCCAGCTACTTTCAGTTATCTGTAAAGCGTGTATCACAAGCGCCACTAATATTAATCATTGTAAACTTTATTAGGCTACAAATATGCACTTAATACTCTTGTGCTTTCCTGTAGTGACTATGTGCCTACGTGTCGCTTTGAAATTTTAGGCACTTCTTCAGTTTATTCGCACATTTATTCTCTCTCTCTCTCTCCCTCTTTCTCTGGATCGCTCTCTCTCTTATTGTGTTGATATGTTCTTGTTTTCATTTCCACAATTTTAGATCTGATGATGGCTGCAAAGCCTAAACCAGCAACCAACGTTAACAAAATATTATGTAGCAAAGACATTAACTTGTATTATCTTACAAAGATTAAAATTTGAAAATAAACATCTTAGCAAAAGACTCAAACATAAAAAATTTTATAGTGTTCGCATCGACATTATACCTTCATCTAACGAAACGATTTCTACGTATCTAAATTACGACAAGTGTATGCAAGATGGGAATGAATTCTTTGCAGGCCTTGTCAAGTAATAAATCAACTAAAATGGTTGACTTGACATGTGGCGAATATATCAAGTACTTCACCAATAGTAGTTTACCAGTAATTTTGTCCCAAGCCTACAGTAGTGTAGCCAAAACATTGCCGTGAATGCTTTTGAATTATTTATATGATCGTTTATCGTGATAGACTGGAAAAAAATACGGAAATGGGACAAGGTAGGCTAATCGTATTCTGCGACTCACTGAATGACAAATTTTTTGCCACACGCGGTCGATCAAGGAATTACTATCTCCGCTGCCCTCTTTTATCAGTCGTCGAAATCAGCCTGCAAGCCACTGGGACAATCACTCCCTCGTGGAACCTAATGTCATTTTATGTTCATATATCTTTTTTATTTTTTTCTGTTCCTATAATAAGATTGTTGATAAGGAGATATCGAACTGTGTCAGATAAGGCGTTCACGACTTCTCAAATTCGACATTTTACACTAGTAGAAAATTCAGATGTAACAGAAAGTGCTATGCCTTGAAAATGGTGACACTAACGGAAAATAGTTGGCAACCTAGTGTGCCATCCTTACATGTTCAAAGGCGGTGGATGTATGTTTTGCCTAAAAATGACTGTTTGCTAGTTCTTTCCCTGGAAATAATTCTTACTCAGAAATACATTATTTCTTTACTTATTATATCAATACTGATGTTAAGGGCGAAGGGCTGTTTTCAAGCGCTCGTTGAAGTCAGACAAACTGTCATCGCACAACGTGGCACATACATAAGATATTTCCAGATAAGCGTATCAGTTACTGCGTCGTGGAAAAAATATCCTGCAAAAGACGAATGTAGCTAGTTAAACGGCCAGTATATTGTTCACGTTCAGGGTTAGATACATATTACATTTTTTATAGAAATAAATCAAAGAAAGGAAGTACGGAGAATAGCATCCCGTCCACGGAGAGGTAACTAGCGAAGAAGAAAAATCTTGGAATGATCAAGCACCGAGAAGGAGCCCTGGAGACTCCTTGATGAATGAACCAAACCGTCGTTTGTCTAACGTGATTTACTGAAACGAAGATGAGTGGAAAGATCTGAACCAAGTTCATCGCAAATGCGAGTTCTTTGTCTTAATCACTGCACCCCTTCCCTCGTTGTGATGAACGCAAGTGGGTTTCTATTATCTGCTTTCATTGTTTGCTCTTGTGGGGTGATGTAAAGGAGCATCTTTCTGAGCCATGGAGATCATTTTTAGTCTTAAAGCATCCATCCCTATAATAAATTTACGAGCCCCAAGTAGGGCAGTGTTGTAGATTTCTGCACTGACTTCACAGTGTATCTGCTTTCTAGGCAGATTTGCTGCCGACGATGTGTTTGGATTGTTGAAAAGTAAGGGAACTTTACGGGAAAGTTAATGAGTTACAAAATCCCGACCTCCATTACACATAATTTAATATGATGTTGTATATTCTTTAACACAAGTTGTAATATTTTGTTGAGGAATTACAGCGACATAGCTTTCACTCTGTTCCTGAAATATGGGACTAGTATAAGGGCGAGATTTTAAGCAGCATCATTGAAAAATGGTTCAAATGGCTCTGAGCACTATGGGACTTAACTTCTAAGGTCATCAGTCCCCTAGAACTTAGAACTACTTAAACCTAACTAGCCTAAGGACATCACACACATCCATGCCCGGGGCAGGATTCGAACCTGCGACCGTAGCAGTCGCGCGGTTCCAGATTGTAGCGCCTAGAACCTCTCGGCCACCCCGGCCGGCCAGCCTCACTGAGCTATCCTCACAAAAAAAAGTGTCAGGTTCAGGTAAAACGGAATTCATGTCTCCATAAAATCATTCATCTCGAAAAAATAAGGTGTTATCGGCTGCATGAGCTGTAGAACTGAACTTTAGGAATGTACTGTACATGGTATTCAAGTACAATGTTTAAAATTTCCACGTTATCTACATGTATCTCTCAGTCTCAACTATAACGTGAAAGTATATGATGAAGATTCGCTTCGTGACATTCTCACCAATCGTCTACTTTTCTTGTGTTGCGAATTTTCCGTAGTCTAAAGGCATTTATGCTGCGTGTTCATGTATCTGTCAAGGTGGAACCATGTTCCGTCAAACCAAGATTAATCATCGAGATCTTCCTCATCTGGCATTAGAAGTTACATGAATCACTGCAAAAAGCTAAATTTTTGCTTGTCTTCAAGAACTGCACAACTTCTGTACCAACGTAACTTGAAATATTTAAGCAACCGCGCGCGACTGCTGCGGTCGCAGGCTCGAATCCTGCCTCGGGCATGGATGTGTGTGATGCCCTTAGGTTAGTTAGGTTTAAGTAGTTCTAAGTTCTAGGGGACTGATAACCTCAGAAGTTAAGTCCCATAGTGCTCAGAGCCATTTGAACAATATTTAAGCAGTACCATGTGTATACTACCAAAGGAGAGACCAGACTGTCTAGGTAAGCTTCACAAAGGCTTCTTGAGACTCAAAAAATACGCAGCTTGATTATCTTCTCTGCTTTTAGTTCTTTTGGTCCGCATCTCCCGCTTGATGATGGAGTTGTTTCGTAAGTACTTTTCGCAGGTTTTTGTGTAGACATTCTGTCTCGTCATAACTGGCCCATGTAATTTGGCCCATCGGTTGGTAGGACATGTTCTGAGACATCGAGGGATCACAAATTTAGTATTGGAGGACAGCGTGGAGGGTAAAAATCGTAGAGGGAGACCAAGACATGAATACACTAAGCAGATTCAGAAGGATGTAGGCTGCAGTAGGTACTGGGAGATGAAGAATCTTGCACAGGATAGAGTAGCATGGAGAGCTGCATCAACAACAACAACACAGTGGACTGGTTGATCATGAACACTCTTTGCTGTAATGGATCACATGTTTCTTCGTCACTGAAACTAGGTATCATACCTACCAGAAAAATAAACATTCTTCGATACATTATGATCTTGTTTTTATGGAACAGTTGCATCTTTCAGAGTCTAGCATTACCTAAATGTTTTACTTGATGATCAGTCAAAATCTTCTACGTTTTACTCATCAGATAGATGATATATATATATATATATATAAGAACTTACAGCGCGCCAGCATCAAAACGTTGATAACCGCGTCTATTGATACCTAACAGGGATTCGGAGGAGGCGAGGGATCTGGGATGTAAATAGTGCAAGGAACAGGGAAGAGGGAAGGAGCAAGGAATATGTGGTATTAAAGGCAATAATTAGTACTTTGCTCCATGGTTTACACTTTTTCGCGAATCAAGATTGCCACCTGCCCAGTTGTTTAAATATTAGGTGGCGCATAATTTCGTAGCGTTTTTATTTTGCTTGCTGGTATTCCGGTTTGTATGGATTTACTTATCGATTGTCAGTTTTTATCTGCAGTTGACTGTTGCTATTTGAGTTTACATGTTGTCATTTTGTAATTTGGAGAGAGTAAGTGGAGCTGTGGACGCTAGGAAATGGAGTGCCAAGTGGAGAAATCGGGACATTTCCGACATTTTCTACTGTTTGAGTTCAACAGCGGTGTGACGGCAGCGGAAGCAACCAAAAACATTTACGCTTTGTACGAGGATAATGCCATTGGACACCGCATACAAGAAAATACATTTCTCGTTTTAAGGAGGATCATTTTGACATTAGTGACTCTCCACGTTCAGGAAGACCTTTGCGGTTTGATGGAGATCGTTTAAATACATTAACCCGCAATGCCACATGTCAGTGTACTCGAGAACTAGCAAATGTGATTAACTGTGGTCGTTCCACCATTGTGCTACATTTGCCTGCAATGGGGAAGGTTAAAAAATCGCGTTAATGGATACCGCATGCTCTAAGACAAAATCACAAAAATCGACATATGCATTTCTGCTGGCTCGTCACCAATTGGTTCATGCACAACACGGACCATTTCTATCCCGTACGTTTCTGGTTACAAGAAATGGTGTCTTTATGCTAACGTAAGGGAAAGAAGGGAATGGTTGAGCCCAAACAAAGCAGCAACTCCACATACAAAGGGAAGCATACACCCCGCACCCCCACCACAAGACTGCGTGAACTTGTGCTACTCCGCAATAACAACCGCTCGCATTCTGCTATACTGACAAAAAACTCTATCAGGAGTTCGGTTGGGAAATAATTCCGCACACCCCTTATTCAACTGATCTTGCGCCCTCAGATTGTCACCTTTCCCGCTTATTATCGAGCAACCTTCAAGGAACTTTCTTTCCGGGTGAAAATGCGATCCGAACGTGGCTCGACGCGTACTTCACCTCAAAACCAAGCGGTTTCTACAGTCGCAGAATCGAAAGTCAACTCCAGCGTTGGCAGACATTTGTAAATAGTAAAGGAGAATATATTGTTGATGATTAAAGTCTCTGTCACGTGCCTCTGTTGTGTTTATCAAACGCTACGCAGTCATTCTAAGGAAATGAAACTGGATTTGAACGCCGAGTTAGAATAAAACGAATCGTAAATTGACCTGTTTAATTCGGTTCAGTGCGGTATGGAGCCCAGTATGATGGCATAAGTTTACCCCCTACCCCCTCCCCCTCCCAACCCCAGGCTTGTGCTAGTTCCTCCCCTTTGTCAGACGTTGTTAGTGTTATTTTAGTTGTTTCTGACTATTTTTTACCAAGCCAAACATAGGATTCTGTGTTACAGAAATATTTCACAATCTAGATCCCAAATAGACGCTGACAAACGGTTTGCATGCATTGGTGACAGAGAAAGAACGAGAACGAGAAAGACGATGGAGGCAGCAGGATAGGATGTTGGGTGGTGGCGGGGGGTAGAAGGGGCAGTGAAGAGAACTAGAAGGGGGAGGGGAGGAAGGAGTTTGGCAGGGTTTTCGGGGTACAACGATTCGAGTACACTTCGTCCGCTCTGGCATTTGCGAGTCCCTCCCGTTCAGATGTGATGCAAGCTACACGAGTGTTTCAGTGGCCCAGCTGTCTGCCGGTGTTACGCATGGCGGCGCTTGTCACCACAAATCTGTCGACTGCGGAGATACGACGACAGACGCGATGTAAACAGAATGCAGCTGTCCAAAAAGCTAAATGCGGACCAGCGATACACGTGTTGATCTGCCAGCATAAAGTTTCCTCCAGCAAAATACTCTCGACTAATACCGCCGAGTAATACGAAATATGTGGTTTTCATTAGGTTAATATGCATTCAGCAGAGTCCAGGGCTGTGGAGGCTACGCTTCAGATGTTTCGAGACCTCGCGAACAAAGTTAAGGGAATGTAGTATCCACGTCGTCGCTGTAGTAGTCTTCTATCATGGAAACAAGGGAGAGGATGTTGTTATGGGTGGCCAGTTTCTCTCTCTACAACAGAAATGCACATTAGAATTAATAAAGTTCTTCTTTACATGAAGCTGCTACTTGAGTAAAGTCTATGCTCGTGGTACAAGCTCGTCAGCAATAGTCCTCTTGCAGACACTATCGGAAATCTTGCCATTACAAACTTTAGTGACACAGATCTAATCTCAAATCTGTTCGCTATGCACTATCATAGGCTGAGTGAGTCAGTGAGACCTCTTTGTTTTTTTTTTTTACTTTATTGTATTTCAGTTCCCCATCAGGGCGGGCTGGCAGCAGCATACGCGCTGCTCTTCAGCCAAAAGACATAGAACATGCAACAGAAGACATTTAAAAATAACATAAAGGAGATAACATGGTGTAAATAGATATAAAAAGGGGTGTAACATTATGGAAGACAATAGACAAAAAGGGGCGACTGTAAAATGGAGATAAAAACCGTAAAAAAGTAGTGCACACAAAGAACCACACAGTGGGACAATTAAAAGAACACAAGGCGAAGTATGACTAGAGCATAAAAGTATCGACGGATGGCGTAGCACATAACAATCACTGACAGTAACACTAAGTACAAGTCCAGCACATAATTAAAATCACACATCTCAATGCACAGGAGTACAGTACCAAACACAACACTGACTTGGCACACTGATGACGATGATCAAAAT
This sequence comes from Schistocerca piceifrons, assembly GCF_021461385.2. NCBI lineage: Eukaryota > Metazoa > Arthropoda > Insecta > Orthoptera > Acrididae > Schistocerca > Schistocerca piceifrons. The sequence goes on along the minus strand of NC_060140.1, from coordinate 273,859,859 downwards.
GGAGGATCTGCCAGGCGCAAGGAGATGAGGGAGAATGGAAGAAGGGAGGGAGGAGAAGAGGGGGGGGGGGGAGATGGGCAGGGGGCGCGCCGAAGAGGGCCAGGGAGGAAGGGACGTGGGGAGGAAAGAGGCGAGGATAGGGTGCAGGGTCTCACGGGGGGGGGGGGGGGGGGAGAAGGAGGAAAATCCGCTCTGAGAGAAGGAGGGGAGAGGAAAAAAGGGGCCCTGAGGAGGGGGGCGACAAGGCCAGGTTATAGTTGGAAGGAAGCTCATTATCTGGGTGGGGAGGTGCTGGAAATTGCCCTGATGAAGGAGACGGAGGGTGTGGAGGTGGAGAGAGAGAGGGATACAGTGATAGAGGCACTGCGATTTGCAGGGGGTGGAGAGGAAGGAGGAAACCAGGGTGTGGGGGGGGGGGATCAAGCCTGTGGACAGTGTATAGGATGTGGAGATGTTGGGGGAAAAGGAGGAGGTGGCGGGAGGGGATGAGTTCATACAGGAGCCGTGTTGGGGAAGGAAGGAGGATACGGAAGGCAAGGCAGAGTGCATGGCGTTCGAGGATTTGGAGGGCCTTGTAAAAGTGGGTGGGTGAGGAGATCCAGGCAACGCTGGCATAACAGAGGGTAGGATGGATGAGGGATTTGTAGGTGTGGAGGATGGTGGAAGGATGCAATCCCCATGTCCGTCCAGACAGGAGTTTCAGGAGACGACCTCTTCGGTCAGTGGTGGCTGCATAAATACTTGCTGTGGAGAGGGCGTTGGCAGCTTATGGCTTGTCGGTGTGTCTCTGGCCTCTCTCGTGATAGGTGTGCTTGATCCAGTGCCTACTATCCATCTTCGTGATGCATCTTTACTGACCGGTGTGCTGGCGACAGCTTATGTCAGCCCAGGGAACTATAAGGTTCCGACTGTGCACCATTTGTACCTTATGGAATGTATTCGTTTTACCCTGTCTTTTTTTAACTACACGCTTGAGAAAGTATGAGAACACATATTGTATGACACCAGTATATAGGGTGATCAGAAATAGCCTGAAAAGTTTGCAAGGATGTTGCAAGGTAGGTTGGGATGAAGAATAATTCTTAACAAAAAAAATTCGGTATGTTGTGCTGTTCCCGAGTTAATTAGCTTTGAAGTTAGCCAATCGATTGTTGCGCGCGAAAATTTTAGTGGCCCCTGTTGTTCCTAAAACCGAACAACAGGGCGATACAAAAATTCGACATGGGACGCTATTAAGGATCGAACTTAAGTCAAAGGTTGAGTATGAGCAGTCTCGTGTGCTGTCATCTATGGTATGAGAACAACTGACAATAACTGTATCTGTGGGGGGGAGGGGGCGCTTGAATCTGCCTGAGCAGCGGCCTGATTGGATAACATCAATGCTAATTATCACAGAAACGGTGCAACGTATCGAATTATTTCTTAACAATTACTTCTGAGTACAAGCTACTCTGCAACATTCTTACAAGCTTGTCTGACTGTTTCTGATCAACCTGTATATTACCAGACCCAGTTAAGCGCGCTGACAGAAAGCCAGGTCCTAAAATCGATCGGTACTCGGAAGTAATCCATGTTGGTGAATAACAGGTATCTATGGATGGCAGCACAATTAGCGTTTTCATGAGTGTGCGGAACTTCCAAATGTGGTGCGTTTTTAGACTGAACTCCTGCAGCACCACTCAGACTGTTATGTAACATGTACTAAAGAGCACAGAACGTTTGAAAGTAGATGTGTTAGTAACGAACTATTACAATAACACTGTTTCTCGAGTACACATATTAAACAAATAATACGTTTCACGTTGAACCCTATTAAACTTTTAATACCATAGAAGTGTTTTTGTACAGCACATGCTCTTCTACTTACAAGCTGATAATATCCTGTAATACACACACATCAAAGAAAGTTTTGCACCACCCTGGTTCCCAGAACTCTTGAAGACAGACGTTGACTGTGGAAACTGTATCACAGACACAGCCCCTTTGACTGTTCAGAGATGTCACTAAACCCGCCCAGAGATGTAAACAACCATGCATGAGCAGCGCCAATTAGACGAAGGGGGTCCGACAGCCGATCAGTTCCAGTCATTCCACCAGGAACGAGGTACACGGCTCGTGTTGTCCGTAGTTCAACGATCCTAGACGGTCAATACCGCTATTCGATCGCGTCCGCATTGTTACTTTGTGCCAGGAAGGGCTCTCAACAAGGGAAATGTCCACGCGTCTCGGAATGAACCAAAGCGATTTTGTTGGGACATGGCGCTACGGTCGCAGGTTCGAACCCTGCCTCGGGCATGGATGTGAGTGATGTCCTCAGGTTAGTTAGGTTTAAGTAGTTCTAAGTTCTAGGGGATTGATGACCTCAGAAGTTAAGTCCCATAGCGCTGAGAGCCATTTTTGTTCGGACATGGAGGAGATGCAGAGAGACAGGAACTGTCGATGACATGCCTCGTTCAGGCGACCCTAGGGCTACTACTGCAGTGGATGACCGCTAACCACGAATTGTCGCTCGCAGGAACCCTAACGGCAGCGCCACCTCGTTCAATAGTGCTTTTCGTGTTGTCACAGGGCGTCGTGTTACGACTCAAGCTGTGCGCAATAGGCTGCATGATGCCCAACTTCACTCCAGACGTCCTTGGCGAGGTCCATCTTTGCAACCACGATATCGTGCAGCGCGGTACACATGGGCCCAACAACAAGGCGAATGGACCGCTCAGGATTGGCATCATGTTCTCTTGACCGATGAGTGTCGCATATGCCTTCAACCAGACAATCGCCGGAGACGTGATTGGAGGCAACACTGTCAAGCTGAACGCCTTAGAAACACTGTCCAGGGAGCTCAGCAAGGTGGAGGTTCTCTGACGTTTTTGGGTGGCATTATGTGGGGTCGAAGTACGCCGCTGTTGGTCATGGAAGACGCCGTAACGGCAGTACGATACGTGAATGCCATCCTCCGACAAATAGTACAACCATATCGGCAGCATATTGGAGAGCCATTCGTGTTCATGGACGACAATTCGCGCCCCCATCGTGCATATCTTGTGAATGGCTTCTTTCAGGAAAACGACATCACTCGACTAGAGTGGTCAGCATGTTCTCCAGACATGAACCCTATCAAACATTCCTGGGAGAGATTGAAAAGTGCTGTTTATGAACGACATGACCCACCAACCACTCTGAGGCATCTACGCCGAATCGCCGTTGAGGAGTGGGACGATCTGGACCAACAGGCCTTGATGAACTTGTGGACAGTATGCCACGACGAATACAGGCATGCATGAATGCAAGAGCACGTGCTACTGGGTATTAGAGGTACCGGTGTGTACAGCAATCTGGACTACCACCTCTGAAGGTTGTGGTATATGGTCGTACAACAGGCAATGTGTGGTTTTCATGAGCAATAAAAAAAAAGGGCGGAAATGGTGTTTACGTTGATATCTATTCCAATGTTCTGTAGAGGTTCCGGAACTCTAGGAACCGAGGTGAAGCAGAACTTTTTTTGATGTTTGTATGAATTACCGAACTAAGCAGGTTGTGGCATATATTCCATTTATTTTACTTTCATCTTCACTCTCTAAACTGCTGCCAGACCATTTTACTTTTACAGTCTCTGTACATCCACCTTAAGATGAGCAGCGAGCAGCAGCTGAATATTTATACTACTTTCTCTATCTGTTTTCATGGTGAGCTTACATATGGCGATAGGATCTTGCAGTAGAATAACGATACCAGAATCGTGCTACAATGGTTTGAGCGCATCGTAGGGAATTCACGCTGATGTCTCGGCTGTCAAATTCGCCTAATCTGAACCCGATATATCGCTCTGGGGCACTATCTGGCTCCAGCTGACGCTCTTTCACTCTTATTCGCCCGTAATTTTCGGGAATTTGTGGGTACATATCTGGTGGAACGTGCTTCCGGAAACCTATCAAGGACTTCTCAAATACGTGCCACGCAGGGTGGTTCCTACATTGTGTTCTTAAGGGATGCTGTGTTCATAAGTTCAGAACTGCAGAATATTTCAAGAAAGATTAAAATGAAAGTCATCAGTTGCAGCTTCTGAAGATGACAATTTAATCTGTTCATACCGATATAAAGTGACCAAATGAATGTTTTCTTGTGCTGCTGGCGACCGACGTTTTATCTCTGTTGTAGTATATAATAATATTTATCATACTAACGACTGACATAAATCAACACAAACTTTTCGTCTACACGGCCTTCAAGCTAAGGTAAATGCTGTACCAACTTTGGCTTGGAAAATAAGAACGAAGAAAACGTATGTGCTGCCCTAGATATGGCTCACTACAACATAGATCAAGGTATCAAAATATGAAGGAAAGAATTAATTTTGTAGCTAAGAAATAGAACAAATAACTTTTACATTTGTAAAGATCCTCTAAAAGTTCTGTTAAACCATATGTTGAATAAGTTAAACGGTCGTCATATATGTACACAAATAAAAATGATCACAGGTAATATATAATATGGAAGTTTTTAGCTTACGTCGAGAATAGTGAAGGGCTGAAATGATATGGGACACATTGTACTTTTTGCTGTGTTTATACTAGTACGTATGCTGAAAATTCGACTGCACGACCGTTTATCTCTGCAAGTTGTATCATGTTACTGTAGATTATTTGCACATGGGGACGGGATTCTGCACGTGGTATTTTTTTCATGTTATCTTTCTGTTTTGGTTCGTTAGTTTAACTACGTTAGTGAGCCAACACCATGTGTTTTCTTACACAAGTCTGTATCAGCGTAGCACTTACGATAATGCAGAATACATGTAGGCGCCATGTTTGACGTTCGTATACGTCAGTGATATGTATAGAATATATTACATACCCGCCAGGTTAGCCGAGCGGTGTAACGCACGGCTTTCCGGAGTATGAAGGAGCGCCTGGTCTCCGGCACGAACCCGCGCGGCGGACTTGTGTCGAGGTCTGGTGAGCCGCCCAGTCTGTGGACGCTTTTTAGGTGGTTTTCCATTTGCTTTGGCGAATGTGGACTGGTTCCTCTTCTGAGCGTGTGGGTGCTATTCTGTCATTCTGCACAACGGGTTAATCTGAGATGTACACTTTACCCTTGGCTCCTGCAAGATGCAATTTCCACCCCCACACTACTACAGAAGTCAGACAGACGCTACTAACGTTCTAAAGAGAAATGCCTGAAAAACTTTCAGCAATAAATATCTTCTGGAGTCGTCCGCTGTAAGGAAATGACACAAAAATTCACAAAATTTCTTACGTAACTAGTGGGATACTTGGGTACTAGAGTAGTGCTAGTTAGTGTAAGAAAAACATGAAACTAACGAAAATTATTTTTTTTTTTTTTTGCAAAAATTCTGAGAAATAACAATGGCACTTTTAGTTATGAACTGAACAAGTTATTTCCGGGTTCTTTTCGGAATGTGAAATTACCTCTTAAGGATTGGATTCGCTAATGAAATTTCTATACAAAGTTTAAGATTGTTATTGACTTGGCAGAATGGCTGAGAGCCGCGCCTATTCAAATTGAATAATTATCTGTTAGAATGTTGCTAGGTACAGTTGAAGCTGTCGCGTGTGAAATGCAGTGATGTGTACTGTTGTGGAGCAAATATGGGGCTCGCAAGAGCTGTAGCGCACAATACCGTAAGCTGCCATGACTGCTGCCTGCGCTGCTCGCTGCTGACAAATAAGATAACTCTCGGTCTATCTGGATTGACTTTCGCCAAACAAACTGTCCCTCCGCCTTGATGAAGTCAAGGACTCCTATTCGCCCCTAGTCTAACTATTGGCGTGGTACACCGGTCAGATAACCAGTCCACCGCGATGCCACTCAAAAATTTGCTCGCAGGCGTTTAACTATAACTCTGTCCGTTCACACCACACAGTAAGTGTGGTGGCCAACACAGTGAACCATGCTTAATCGCAAGGACTCAATATAGAGTCGCCCTCTGATTCGCTCTCGACAGAGGTCCTCTCCCAGTGAAGTACTGAGGAGAGACTTGTTCCTCGCTCTTTGAGTACATGTATGAGCGCACACGCTCTCATTGCATGTTCTCGCTCCAAAAGCGACATCAGAATGGCCCCTCTCCATGCCAGACGTGAAGGGGTATATCTTTTGGTCTCTTCCATTATCCTTCACCCCAAGGCGTCAGTAATGTCGTCTGCCAATCAGCATTGCTCTTCTAAAACGGGAGAATGACGTTTCGTTTAAGGCGAACAATCCGGAAATCTGTAGCATTGGCGTTTGGCATTTGCTGTCTCCCTATGAAAACCTCTGAAACTGCATACTATGTTTGTAAAGAATGCGTAGGCTGGGCACTCCCACAAAATGTAGTGAAATTTGCTTTTAAGCCGAATACGGGATCGTTCTGCCTTTCACTCGGGCAAACGCTGTCTGCTCTATGGGCGGTCGCCGGCTGACGTAGATAGGTTGACTCGTCCACTGAAGGGACCAGCTCCCCAGTGTGCGGTTTGCCTCTCTCGAACTAAAACCCCCTGCGACCGTCGTGTCTTGAATGTGTTTGTGTACACCAGCCTCAAGTATCTCAATCTCGGGGCGCACTTGCGATTTACTAGTTATTTGCATATCGTTTACACGAATTCATACAACATTGACTTCATCTTATCGAGTTTGGGTTCAAATGAAGCGTCTTAATGTGCGGAATATCATTGTGAGGGCGGAATATGTAAGCAATGAAGGTCAGGAGACCACGATGTCTTACGCCCTCAGCTATACTATGTTGGCGATTGCTGCACAAACAAGTTCTCCACATATGCGTACACTACCATTACTCTACCACGCTAACATAGGGGTTACACTCGTCTGGTGTGAGCCCTTCCCTGGGGGGGTCCACCGGGGGCCGAATCACACAATAACCCTGGGTTTGGTGTGGGGCGGCGGAGGGGTGAGTGGACTGCTGTAACCTGTACCACTGAACGCTACGGCGGGGACAAATCCTCTCCATCGTTTCTAGGTCCCCAGTTACCATACAATATAATACAATATATTACATATTTGGCATAGTTCGCGCTAGACTGGTTTTTGTGTGATGGCTACGTTCAGTGGCATTATGTTATCTACCGGAAATCTGAAGATAGTGCCCACTGAAACTCTAATGAGATTTAAACGAAATACAAAGAAGAAAAGTTGCATTCAGATATAAAATTTATTCGACACATTGCTGTGACTGCCATTATCTAGGGCTTAACGTACTGGCGACGGTGTTTACTTCTTGACGACCGATAGCAGCGGCATTTGCTGAGAGTTGTCAGAGCTAACTGACAAGCAATACTGCATGAAGTAGCTGCAGAAATCAATGTGGGACGTACGACGAATGTTTCCGTTAGGACAGTGCAGCGAAATCTGGCGTTAATTGGCTGTAACCACAGACGATCAACGCGAGTCCCTTTAGCTAACAGCACGACATTGGCTGCAGTGACTCTCCTGTGCCCGTGACCATACCGGTTGCACCCTAGACGACTAGAAAACCGTGATGCTCACCACATGAGTCCAGATTTCTATTAGTAAGAGCTGATGGTAAGGTTCGAGTGTGTCTCAGACCCCACGAACCCATGGATCCAAGTTCTCAATTAGACACTGCGCATGCTGGTGGTGGCTCCGTAATGGTGTGGGCTGTTTTTCCATGGAATGGGTTGGACCGTCTGGTCCAACTGAGTTGGTCATTGAAAACGTTTATGTTTGGCTACTTGTTCCCAGACAATGATGATATTTTTATGGCGACAATGTGCATGTACACAGACTACAACTGTTCGTGACTTGTTTGATGATCATCCTGGACAAGTTGAGCGAATAATTTGGCCATCCTGGTCACCCGACATGAATCCCATCGAGCATTTATGGGACATAATCGAGAAGTCACTTCGTGCACAAACTCCTGGACCAGCAACACTTAAACAATTACAGACGGCTATAAAGTCAGAATGTCTTGTAACACCCCACCCGTCACTTATCTGGTTTTGGCGTGTGTTCACCCCAGCTAGTTGACTAATAGATCAACAGAGAGTGCAAAACTGCCGCAATATCGGATAACGCAAAGAACGTAATAAGGCCCTGTGACTCCTGATTGAATTGCGGTGGCAGTGTTGACATTAATTGATTCAGAATTGATCCCTCCTTAATTAAAAAGGGGTGCACATTGATGTTATATTCAGCTATTGAACACCAGATGCAAATGTTGAACATAAAATTAATTAAGAAAGTGATTTGGGATTTCAACTGCTTGATTGAAAATAGATGCGGTCGATTAGCACAAATTTATTTTAACTCACGACCTTCGATCATCACATTACATGACTCTCCTAACAGGCAGTGGGAATAAATTGCGTTTATGGAGAGTAAAGCACGATACATCAAAATTAATTCCTATCGACTGACCAAGGCGCAATGCGAAGTGCGAGAAGAATTCTGCAATACACATCCCATGAAACCCTCAAGGAAACTTTGCCGGCGTGATCCAACAAATTAATCAGTGGCCTAACTGAGGCCGTAGCGGGCACAATATCACCGAGTTCAGTGTGGCGGGGCGTCGTCGTTGTGCGGACGTCGGTCGGTCTCATGGTGCTGCAAGGCTACACTCGTCGATTCACTCCTAGCTATCTTGCTCAGTACATAGCTGAATGAAAACTTTCTATCTCCAAGCTCAATCGTCCTGTTTGCTAAGACATAAACTGCAGAGATGCTCACTCTCTCTCAGGCAAGCTGAGTAAACAATGTAACGTCCGCACTCTAGGCAAGCTGGAAATGGAAGACCTCTACGGAGACTCCTGCCAGTTCGCTCTTCGCCTCGGTTTCCCCTCCAGCAAAATCATTTATGCCAATTGCAGCACAAGTCGCATTAATTATGCGGCGCTTCCCAGCGCCGACCAATGCCTGTTCTGGGAAGTGAACAAATTCCCACAAAATTTCCCTTCCTCTCAACTTCTTCTATTTAGCTCCTCCCAGGCCACCCATAAAGGTTAGCGTCTGCTAAAACACCAATTTTTCCGAAATTCTGACTCCCCGGAGAGTACATCAAATTCCTTGGTCCTACGTTCCCATCGGAGGCCGGCGTATTTCATTCTGTCGCTCTTCACCTGATTTACTTCAGACTATGCAGACCGTGAATTCAGCGTGAAGTTGCTATAGTCAGTAACACACATATTTTGGCCTCTGTTGACCGCTCCACCATAGCTTTGCGTGGCTTTCTCGCATGTTTCACTGAAAACAGGGCGACGGACATTTATCAACAGGCGTACAAGTTCTCCACTGCTTCCCGGTACACGAGCATGGGGTCAACCACCCCCTCACTGTCACTCATCTTAAGGCAGCTGGAGGCCGCGCCCCGTTACTGCTTTCTCAGAGCTTGAGCCGCCCTAAGCTGCCTATTGCCGCTTCCCTTCTCTCGCCGCCACCCGGCCATGGTCAATTCTGAATACTTCCCTGGGATAAACTAGCCTCCAGTAAATTGACGCGTTTCCACAAAGTTTTCCCGTCGCGTGAATTACTTTGAAACCATCACCCAACACTAATTATTCCAATACGTCCATACTATACCCTCTACAAGATGCATTGTGCCTTGTCAGTCATTTTTGTTCAGCCCTACTGTTCGCTCAACTTGAGTTCGGTGATCTTTAATGACTTCATGTAAGGGGCATAGTTCTTGCCATCTTACAGTCTTATATTTTCTGCAGGGGACTTTCAATGACTTGTTGAGTCCATGCCACAAGAGTTTCTGCAATTCACCAGGCAAAAGGAGGTCCGACATGATATTAGGAGGCATTCCATGACTTTTGCACCTCAGTGTATTCCGCAGTAGAACACCAGACATCTCAGCATTACGTCGTCAGTGAAGAGCCACAGGGACGATCATTAAGTGACAGAAAACGAATTCAGGACTGTGACAGACGCGCTCAAACCTTCAAAAAACTGTCTGTCCTTTTTTATGCTGGAAGAACGAAGCAAAGAAACCAGTTTCCATTGCCTATAACTGTGCTACTTTAATAGCCAAATACCTCTCTTGCGCATTTCTTTCAGATGATGTTATATGAATTTCCTAATTGTTTCTTTATAAAGCAAAATGGAGGTGTACGCAGAGAATAAAGATTCCCAATATAAAAGTGATTTGGCAGAAGTGTCTTACCTGAAGGTGCTGACATTCCGCACAATTCTCAACATACGACCGACATCGCTATTCATGAACTGGTTTCCGTTTTGCAGCAACATTCTCGCCGATAAGAGAATACGAAGGTGAACTTGAGACAGGAGAGCCCTTTAGTCTGAAATTACGCTTCTGGAACTAATTAACTGGTTATGAGAAAACAACGTGGTTAGCCTCAGTCACGCTCCGCACAAATTTCTGCAAAGCCCAGAAGAACCGTAAGCTCTCGAGAAAGACGGCAGAGCTCCATGCCGTGGTGCTTAGAGTAGTAGATACGCATTCGGGTTGAGAAGTGGTTCATCGAAACAGACTATGGCCTATTTCCTCGCACACTTCTTGCGTCAACTCTTGTGCTTCGTCTCTAATAACTTCGTCGAATCACTGAAGTATTTTTTTTCATTTGTTCCCGAGAAAAAACTTTATTGCGAAAGTAATTACCACTAAAATTATGGCGTAACAAAAAAACTGTGATTGCTTGCTGCTAAAAGTTTTACGAGAAAGCATTGTGCCCTGTATCTAGTGGTTTCCAGGTTATGACATTTTGAATTGATTGTGGAATTTAATAGATACGCTGTGATCATGGGGACATGTGCTCCAAGAAACGTGAGAAAAGTCAAATCATGCTTCGGTTACCAAAGTCAGAGCATGAAAAAAAAGTTAGTAAAAATTGGCTAGGTGCGATTAGGACCGAGGGTTCCGTCCAAAGTTAATTATATGTACACATAGTTCACCCATTTCGGTAATCGAGAATCTTGAGATTTTGTCGCTGTTACCGACAATGATACTGGCAAGATATTAGTGACAGGGATTCCGAGACTGTCGAGAATATTTTAATTTCAAGTCTGAAGTCGCTCAACAAATGATATAATAAATATTTTTACTTATGATATAGTTTTAAATCAACAATCATCATTTACTTGTACTATGAAACCTTTCTTCTGGCCATATTTCATGATTCTACGTCAAGGACAAGTACCGAATAGGTTTTAATGAGTGAGTTTGCAATTATCAAGTATGTCACATAAATGGCCTTATCTTTTGATTACACTGACTTAGAAGCTTAAAATGTTTCCACCACCAAAGGACTACAGACCTCTGTGTATGACATATATTTCAACTTGATACGTCTACCCGTTCCTTAGAAAAAGAGGTCTTAACAGACGGACGGGCAGACAGACATTCTGATACCTAATAAAGAGCCCTCAGCTCGTGGTCGTGCGGCAGCGTTCTCGCTTCCCACGCACGGGTTCCCGGGTTCGATTCCCGGCGGGGTCAGGGATTTTCTCTGCCTCGTGATGGCTGGGTGTTGTGTGCTGTCCTTAGGTTAGTTAGGTTTAAGTCGTTCAAAGTTCTAGGGGACTGATGACCATAGATGTTAAGTCCCATAGTGCTCAGAGCCATTTGAACCTAATGAAAAAAGATATAGTGTGATATAATTAGAAATTAACAAATTTAGGATTTTTTCCTTTTGTCGTAGTGTGAAGCCTTGCTTCTTGGCAAGTTTTATGACTCTAGGTAAACCGAAAGTACCTTTCAGGTTGAAGTACTATGTCGGTTTCGATGACTGAGTTTGCCGGTATCGGAATGTGAGAGGTGTATGGCCGTATCTTTTGATTGCACCGACTTAACAAGCTTCATATTTTACATCGACAGGGGACCGTCGACCTCAACTTGTGACATGAATTTCAAGCTCATACATCCACCAGACTCTCAGAAAACGCGTTTTGAACAGACAGGTAGACAGACAAGAAAGTGATCTTATAAGGGTTCCGTTTTTACCGATTGTGGTAGGGAACCCGAAAAACGTGTCAGAAGTGGCTGAAGCGGAAGACGGTCGTAACCTTGGAAACGCAATACTTTCTAAGAGCCACTTGGCGAATGCAGTCGAGCAAATTTTTTGGGGGCATATTCCGCTTTTACGAGACTTTAGCGCGTGCCTGTTCCGACATCCGCACACACAGAAAAAAAGACTTTTATTTTGCTAATTGACTAAAACGTCGCTCAAAGAAAGCAAAGGAAGAAAAGTTTTGTGTGCGAAATGCCTGTACTCTTTAAAGGGCGTTTCCGGACGCATCAGAAAATCATCTGTGATATACATTTCCATCATACTCCGCAAGCCACCTAATGGTGTGTGTCGGTGGGTATATCTTGTACCACTAAATGATCCTCCCTGCCCCGTTCCACTAGAGAATCGTGCGTGGGAAGAACGATTGTCGGTGAGCCTCTATATTGACTCTAATGTCTCGAATTTGCTCCTCATGATCATTACGCGAGACGTATGTGAGGAGAGGTAATTTGCTATCCGACTCTTTCCGGAATGTACTCTCTCAAGTTTCAATAGAAAATCTCTCCGTGATGCACAACGCCTCTCTTGTAACGTCTGCCAGTGGAGTTTGCTGAGCATCTCCGTAAGCCCTCGAGCCGACTAACGATCCCCTGACGAAACGTGCCCCTCTTCGTTGGATCTTGTATGTCTCTTCTATCAGTTCTATCTGGTAGGGATCCCAGATAGATGAAGAGTACTCAAGAATCGGTCGAAGAAGCGCCTTATAAGCTAATTCCTTCGTCGATGAGTTACATCTCTTCTTCCTATGATTCTGGCACCTGCTTTCCCACTATGCTTTTTATGCCGTCATTCCATTAAGGTCGCTCCGGATAGTTACTCCTAGATATTTTGCAGAGATACTATTTCCAGCTGGTTTTCATCAATAGCGTAGCTGTACAGTAGTGGATTTCTTTTCCTGCGTATACGTAATCTGCTACATTTATTTACGTTCAGGGTCAACCGCCAGAGCCTGCACGATTCATCAGTTCTCTGGAGATCATTCTGCAAATCGTTACTATCTTCTGACGTTGTTAATTTGTTAACCGCATCATCTGCGGACAGCCTTAGAGAGCATCCAACGCTTTCCACTTGATCATTTATATATATTGTAAAGAGTAATGGTCCTATCATACTTCCTTGGCGTACTCCATAAATTATCTTTACAAACATGTGGTTCTTAGATCACGTTTCTCTCGTACATCTTCATTCTCTACTATTGGCGTTTATGGGACATACTTTGTTAGCGGTGATACAGCCGCCATATGGTTCACTAAGAGAGAGAGAGAGAGAGAGAATTTGTCTATTGTGCCCACGGGGTCCTGGCTTGTAATCTCGTTTAGCTGCAAATATTTCACATACAGTCTAAAGATTTCCTGCTCTTTGTCTGCAACATTGTGTTTGACATTCTTGCTTCGTTTATAGTGCTGTGCACTACGTGGCAAGGGCTGGGCCGGTCCCAGTTCTTTCACTGAATAACTGTTTCCAAATTTGCACCAGCCCTTCTGGAAACCATGCGAAAAAATGTAGCATAAGCAACATAAAAATTTTTGTTGTGTCTGTAGTTTTAGGAGTTGGCTATAAGGCAGACCGTTTGAACTACAAACGCAGAGACCTGCAGTTGCTTCGGTAAAATTTACTAATCTTTAATTATTATGTCACAGGTAGCGTAGCTGACAAAACTGTAACAGGAAGCACTTAACATTTTCTGTCGAACTAACAGCTGATCATCTAATTAGAAAGTTGTGTCCCAATTTTGGATCAGAGGCGAGGAGCGTAACTTCTAGTTATGAAAGAAATCGTTGGTCGTACGAAAAGAGCAAGTGAAATGCTCGTTCTTTTCTCTGAATTCTTAATAAAACTGATCGCTGATTTCGGCCGCTATAATCAGTAACAAAGCTGTCGCCGTGAAACAACAGGCTCAGGTATCTAACAGGCTGTACTTCTTATTAGTGGTCACCTCATCGTGGAAAAGTTGTAAGACTATGTGAAAGATCTTTGACTCTAAGTCAAAGAACAAAGTTCACTAAAACTGATATCGAATTACAAAAGGACGGTAATACTGTCGGGAGCTACCAAAAAAATCAAAGTTAACAATACAACAAGATGCCACAAATTATAGCCAAGTGAAGCAACACGAGATGCGTGGTACAAAATGAGTATGGAGCGCGCCGTTCCAATTCAACTATTACATTTCTCCAAAATCAGCAAACTGTGCACCCATCATGACCGAATGGTGGCCAGGAGGCAAGTGACCCTCACGTCAGGCAGCATTCCGTATAGCCACCAAACGTAGATCTCGCTCCACAACTTTCCATTTTGAAAACAATTCTGTATGGAGGGGATAACTCAGTGCTGTTGCTAGTGCGATGGGCGACATTATGGCTTATTTCATGAAAAACTGTGAGGGGAGAGGGGATGGGGGATGCGGACATTGAAGAAACTTACCACTGTTGGCGTACAAAATACAAATAAGAAGTTGATATTGAAGAGTCCCATCGGTCAGTTGGTTTCTTCACACCATGCACGATGGTGGGACGTTTCAATTTGATTGGCTACACCAGATTTTGGAGCTAAAGCAACGGACCTTTCCACGCTAGTGTCTCATCCTATGATGTCCGAACAGAACAGACAAAAATGATATGCTCAGTTATCCTCTTTGAGTGGCAGAGGCTGCACGGTGCCATCTGCTCTGAGCTAGGAGAGGTGCCGACTCTGCGGGCAGAAGCACCAAGCAGGTCGCCGCTTTATCCGCTGAAAACTATCCTGCTCCCAGAAGACCTTTCCCTTCCTATCGAGATTCACTGACTCCCTCCAACCGACAAAGAGGACCCATAGTCCACACCTTCCCCACGAGGAAAAAGCGATGCTTTCCTCCTAGAAAATACGCCTACTTCACTCTAGATAAAAAGTTAACCACAGAATGGTGGCAAAAATAAATCAGTAACTTTGACAGTATCACAAATGAGATTCGATGGCATGTTCATTGCATCTGCTCCCACATCTTCGCCAAGTGTGCCGACTTTTAAGGAGGTGCGGATGAATTCTATTAGCCACTTAAAAATTGTGAAGCTAGTATACTATTAGCTACGTTGAGAGCATAATCACCGGCGGTGACTGTTTGCATGAGTAGCAACACCCGTCGATTTCCGGCCACTGGTGGAGATTCCGGAGCAAGAGAAGTGCCCCCTGGAAGTCAGCAACGAGTTGCTATATTCGGCTCACTTCGGAGCGCAGCGATGGTGGCGTAGCATGACGTACGCGTAAACACCACCGATACCGCACTTTCAATAAATAATCATTCTATGTTGTGTAACTAAGAAGGTTCATGACAGCACTCGCTGACAGCCTTAAGGGGACTGGTTCGTGACAAAAGTGAAAATTCGGAAAAATTTGTGTTTTATAGATAACGTAGCTCAAAGTTGTAAGACCAAGTAACGCTTACTATTTCTTAATAGATATTTTCGGAACAATTTGATGTATGGACTACAACTTTTCGTCTCCCACTTTTTTCTGAATTGTATTTTGGGTTGCAGCTGAAATAAAGCACCTCCATTATTTATATACAGCATAGGTTCACATACAGGCTGAGTCACCTAACATTACCGCTGGATATATTTCCTAAACCACATCAAATACTGACGAATCGATTCCACAGACCGAACGTGAGGAGAGAGGCTAGTGTAATTGGTTAATACAAACCATAAAAAAATGCACGGAAGTATGTTTTTTAACACAAACCTACGTTTTTTTTAAATGGAACCCCGTTTGTTTTGTTAGCACATCTGAACATATAAACAAATACGTAATCAGTGCCGTTTGTTGCATTGTAAAATGTTAATTACATCCGGAGATATTGTAACCTAAAGTTGACGCTTGAGTACCACTCCTCCGCTGTTCGATCGTGTGTATCGGAGAGCACCGAATTACGTAGGGATCCAAAGGGAACGGTGATGGGCCTTAGGTACAGAAGAGACTGGAACAGCACATTACGTCCACATGCCAATACCTTTTTATCGGTCTTTTTCACTGACGCACATGTACATTACCATGAGGGGTGAGGTACACGTACACACGTGGCTTCCGTTTTCAATTACGGAGTGGAATAGAGTGTGTCCCGACATGTCAGGCCAATAGATGTTCAATGTGGTGGCCATCATTTGCTACACACAATTGCAATCTCTGGCGTAATGAATGTCGTACACGCCGCAGTACATCTGGTGTAATTTCGCCGCAGGCTGCCGCAATACGTTGTTTCATATCCTCTGGGGTTGTAGGCACATCACGGTACACATTCTTCTTTAACGTACCCCACAGAAAGAAGTCCAGAGGTGTAAAACCAGGAGAACGGGCTGGCCAATTTATGCGTCCTCCACGTCCTATGAAACGCCCGTCGAACATCCTGTCAAGGATCAGCCTAGTGTTAATTGCGGAATGTGCAGGTGCACCTTCATGCTGATACCACATACGTCGACGCGTTTCCAGTGGGACATTTTCGAGCAACGTTGGCAGATCATTCTGTAGAAACGCGATGTATGTTGCAGCTGTTTGGGCCCCTGCAATGAAGTGAGGACCAATGAGGTGGTCGCCAATGATTCCGCACCATACATTTACAGTCCACGGTCGCTGTCGCTCTACCTGTCTGAGCCAGCGAGGATTGTCAACGGACCAGTAATGCGTGTTCCGTAGATTCACACCCCCGTGGTTTGTGAAACCCGCTTCATCGGTAAACAGGTAGAACTGCGACGCATTCTCTGTTAATGCCCAGTGACAGAATTGCACTCGATGATTAAAGTCATCACCATGTAATTGCTGATGTAGCGACATATGAAACGGGTGAAAGCGGTGTACTCATCTGTGGGTTCATGGCAGCAGCAGCTAACACACCAACTGCACCCGCTTCTCCTGTGACGGGCCTGTTACGGACCCGTTTGCGTGCTACGACCATACCTGTTGCATTCAGTTGGCGGTAGATGTTTTGCAATGTGCGGCACGTTGGATGCTCTCTGTCCAGGTACCGTTCTGCATACACCCTGCAGGCTTCAGCTGCATTTCGTCGACACTCGCCATAGATGAGTATCATCTCCGCCTTTTCAGAGTTCGAATACACCATGGTCACAGTTCCTACAACACTACACTATCACAGACGTCTGGTAACACGGTGTACTACAGTTGGTCTGCGTGCGGAGACGAATGCAGAATAACAATAGCAGCAAGCGCTACATGCGGACACTTCGACAGCTAGACCAAACCATAACAGTGCACACACAACAGCCACACTCGTAAACACGGTCGTCATCGTAAACATGTCCCTGCAGATGCTGCTCGCCGACCGTGGCCCGTGTTTGTTACAACACGCAACTGAACGTCGGAGGTTTCAAGCGTCAACTTGAGGTTACAATATCTCCGGATGTAATTAACATTTTACAATGCAACAAACGGCACTGATTACGTATTTGTTTGTATGTTCAGATGTGCTAACAAAACTAACGTGGTTCCATTTAAAAAAACGTAGGTATGTGTTAAAAAACATACTTCCGTGCATTTTTGTATGGTTTGTATTAAATAATTACACTAGCCCCTCTCCTCACGTTCGGTCTGTGGAATCGGTTCGTCAGTATTTGATGTGGTTTACGAAATATATCCAGCGGTAACGTTAGGTGACTCACCCTGTATATCAAATTAAAAACAAAGTAGAAACTCGAGTTTTTTCTGGAAGTTCTTTACACTACTAGGTTTAGAGTAGACTTTTAAGAAGATGACGCTGTCGTAAATTATGATACCAAAAATTTATGATAACGAGTGTCTAAAATTTCAGTAATTCAGTAATACTTTCTCGGTCGTGCACTATCTTGTACCTCCAAACGGAGGAATGTTTTCTACAGGATGTCTCGAAAGGAACAGTACAACTTTAATGTGTTATAGCATCCTAACTCATTAAGATATTTACACCATGTATAGCTTATGTGACACAAAGTTTTCATGCCATTCAACGAGTTTCAAAAGATGCACCTTTCTCTGTATATACATCTTCTTAGCGATGGTTGCGGCACTCAGCTGTTCGATAGAGGATGTCAAATTAATCGCCTTTCTGCCGTCACTTTTCAGCCTTATTTTATTGGGCAACTAGTTTCTGCGTTTTACTACGCTATCTTCAATCCCCTGACCGACGTGTAGGAAGCGAGGTAGATTATTTCTAAACGTCGGTCAGGGGCCTGAAGATGGCACAGTAAAACGCTGAAACGTGTAGGAAGCGAGGTAGATTATTTCTAAACGTCGGTCAGGGGCCTGAAGATGGCACAGTAAAACGCTGAAACGTGTAGGAAGCGAGATAGATTATTTCTAAACGTCGGTCAGGGGCCTGAAGATGGCACAGTAAAACGCTGAAACGTGTAGGAAGCGAGGTAGATTATTTCTAAACGTCGGTTAGGGGCCTGAAGATGGCACAGTAAAACGCTGAAACGTGCAGGAAGCGAGGTAGATTATTTCTAAACGTCGGTCAGGGGCCTGAAGATGGCACAGTAAAACGCTGAAACGTGTAGGAAGCGAGGTAGATTATTTCTAAACGTCGGTCAGGGGCCTGAAGATGGCACAGTAAAACGCTGAAACGTGTAGGAAGCGAGGTAGATTATTTCTAAACGTCGGTCAGGGGCCTGAAGATGGCACAGTAAAACGCTGAAACGTGTAGGAAGCGAGGTAGATTATTTCTAAACGTCGGTCAGGGGCCTGAAGATGGCACAATAAAACGCTGAAACTGGTTGCCCAATAAAATAAGGCTGAAAAGTGACGGCTGAAAGGCGTTTAATTTGACACGTGCCTTTGGCGTCACACAAAAAAAAATGGTTCAAATGGCTCTGAGCACTATGGGACCCAACTGCTGTGGTCATAAGTCCCCTAGAACTTAGAACTACTTAAACCAACTGACCTAAGGACAGCACACAACACCCAGCCATCACGAGGCAGAGAAAATTCCTGACCCCGCCGGGAATCGAACCCGGGAACCCGGGCGTGGGAAGCGAGAACGCTACCGCACGACCACGAGATGCGGGCAAGCGTCACACACAATATTCAGACTGTATTCAAGCTCTACCCACACTCGGCGCAACATATGCGCTTCAGCTTTCGCAGTGGGAGCAACGATTCGATTGCTTAAATAACTGATGTGGTTGACAGGCGGTTGGTAGACTCTGTTCTTGACATACGTTCATAGAAAGAAGTTCCATCGGTGTAATGCTAGGGCAATTAGGAGGCCAGGGAAGAGATCACACCTGACAATCTAGTGATCTGGAAACACGTCCGGAACATCTCGCTCAGTCTGAGCCCGGTATGGCGGTGCAACATGTTGTTGGAAAACGACATTGTCTTGACGGTCAGCCGGTTGCGGTAACGCAAACAGCTTCAGGATATCAAGGTAACTGGGAGAACTTTCTGTTATTCCTCAAAAAAAGTGGTTCCACAATGCGATCAACCATGAAACAACAGCACATGTTCACTTCTTGGCTGTCACATACCTCTTCCGTTACAGTATGCGTATTGTTTGTGTCCTGGATGCGAACATTGTGTGTGCTTACCTTCCACACACGTGGCATGACGCCTCGTCAGAAAATGCTTGGCTGTTTAGAAACTTTACGTCCTCCTCCAAGCGGCGAAGAACGTCCACGGCGAACTGCGTAGGTTGTGGCTTCTCGTCTGGTTTCAATGCGTGCTACAGTTGCAGTCGGTATGGACACATCTGTAAACGATTCCGAAGGACCAGGCACACGATCGCCCTAGAAATCTGCAGCTCATGGGACGCCTTCGGAATAGACTTGTGCGGTGAACGTTACAAGGCCAACCGTGTCCGTTCTGTGTCGGCTTTACTTGTTCCAGGTCGTCCAGTATGATTCTTCACGTCAACGCTTCCTGTCTGCATAAAATTCCTGTACCACCGATGTATCGACGTCTGCGGGTGTGGGTCCTATCTACAACGTGTATAAATATCCCTTTGAACCTGCTTGTCCGATTTGGCCTAACTAAACCATTCCACACACTAAGTCTTTTGTTGAGCCGTTGTCACTATGCTTTACTCACGACAACGTGGAACACACACGAACAAAGTCATGTGAATTTATCACAGAAGCCAAACATGGTGTGAATATCTTATCTAGTTCGGGTGCTATAACACATTGAAGTTAAAGTGTACGTTTTGAGGCACTCTGTACTAAGGAACAAGTGGTATTTCCGAATAAACTGAGTTGCTTTAATGTCTTAGCGATTTTCCCTGTCTTAAAAATGGAAATCTCTGCTAGGTGCCAATACCTTCTATATCAAAATTTTGTTAACTTGTAAATGGTTTTTGGTAATTCTTCTTAAATTGATTTCACTCGGAGTAGAACAGTAATGTAACACATAGACTATTAAATACAGTACTGACAAGATTTTCAAGATTGCATCACCTTTAAATTTGAGCACAATTACTTAACCGTATTGTACCTTGGAACAGTTTTCCACATTTGGGTTCAAATGGTTCAAATGGCTCTGAGCACTATGGGACTCAATTGCTGAGGTCATTAGTCCCCTAGAACTTAGAACTAGTTAAACCTAACTAACCTAAGGACATCACAAACATCCATGCCCGAGGCAGGATTCGAACCTGCGACCGTAGCGGTCTTGCGGTTCCAGACTGCAGCGCCTTTAACCGCACGGCCACTTCGGCCGGCCTCCCCATTTGGGAAACATTACTTTCCCGGCGTAGTGTTCGTATTTTCAGAAAAAGACGGCACATACATAAAGTGAGTACTATCATTTCAAAGTGGAATAAGGAAGTATATTAAAATTTTGTTACAGAGCTGTCTGAAAAGTGGTCCCCTACTGAAGAGCACGAGAAAATCGTTGGCCCATGTGCCATTCATTACTGCTGTGGCGCAGTGATTGGACTTATTGGATATATTGCATCACCGCAATAACAAAAATACAAGACTGTATTGAAATGCTCAGAAACAGGTTCGCTAACCTTGAATGTAGTGGAAATTGAATTTTCTAAAATACTTTGTCCTCAGAAAATAATTGTATTGTTTATGACTAAAATTCGTGAAGAACGCTATGCTCTTTCCACTATAATACTATGGATCAAAAAAGTAATGTTCACTGAACAATTACTCAATAACTTTGTCCTCTTTTTCGTAAGTGAACGACAATAAATTGTGTCACTTCTATATCCTTCGTTTAATTCCATATTTAATTGAATACTTTTACCTTGAAAATTCTGCGCCTACTAGCAACTGTGTATCTACACTGCGTAAAGGCTGAAATAATTGCGCGAAGACTGTTAGCGAAGCGCTTATCTCAGGATTTAACTGTTGCGTCTTGATAAAAAAACAGGGAGACCACATATGTCCAAGTAGGAGAACTCTGTGGAGGATGAAAAGATTTTAATTATGTTGTATCATAACATTCCCTTTCGTTAGTTAGAAAATCATGCAAAACTATGCTTATTGCAAAATGACAGCCAACAATACCATGCAGCGCGTCTACTATCGAAACTCTAAAAAAGTTTTAAAAAAAGATGTCACCTGACTAGTGTCTTTCATTTGACTGAATTTTCTCATTTTGAGAAGACACAAGGAGCGATCTGTTTAATCTGTTTTACGTGTTAAAAACATTCAAATGACAAGATGCATAAATATTTCTTTATTTAAAACAACCGGTTTGGGCAGTATTAACAAATATATTTTTTTTTATGAAACGTGCTGTTTTTCATTCGCATGACAATTTGGCGTGAGATCCATCTTACAATGAAATTGTTTAAAAATAAAAAATTTTATACACAATGATTTTTAAGAACTGAAGATGACAGCGAAGTCTGCCAAAGATGCTTGTTTTAAATAAAGTAATATTTAAGCGACCTTGGCTTTTGAATCTTTCATATGACATTTTCACTCCAAGGGACAAACATCGTTCATTGTCTATAGAGTGAAAAGCTAAGTTTCCTACATCAGTGTTATAACATCGTTTGATGTACTGTATCTGGTAGCGTATATTTACATGAGGTATGGAAAATGAAATGCTCTCAATGAAGTTAAAGTTTCTGTGTATCTGAGTTCAAACGTATAACCAGCTACGTACGAAATTAAGTTCACTGGGAGAAGGGGACAGCGTACACAATGACAACTGTTCGATATGTGAGTACATGGGAGGCTCTTGGTAATTTGTTGTGTAACTCACCACTATTTAATGACAAAGAATGTCAAAAGTGGTTGCGATCCAATGAAATTAACGTGTTTTATGCATATAGCATGTGCTGTTTCTATAGAAAGTATTTCTTTACAAAATATAGTTACCTGCCAATCCAATATCACATTAAACTTTTGATAAGATTGCAGTTGAAGTACGAGCGTAGCAACAGGTCTTCAGGAATGTCTGTGGTTTATTAAATGGTTCTCGCACAGTCACCATTATTGACACAATAACGCTGTGTCAATATCTCTGCGTGAAAGTGCAAGGCCAAGGACAGCACAGTTAAAGTCGCGCAATATGTATGTCCGGGAAGCGTCAATTAGAACCCTGCCTTCATAGTGAACATGTTCGCGCTCGTAGATTCAGAACAAGCTTGTATAGCTATTGAGTCGCTTGCTCGCTAAACAAGAGTAGAAATTATCCAGAACGCGAGAAACGAGTTTGAAAAGTTTATAGTAAAAATTTCTGTGGACCAAGACTCGTACACGAGCAGCATAGACTCGTAAACGACAGCAACAAAAATAATTAAAAATTAAACAAGTGAACAGTGTAATTTATCGTTTGGGTGTACTGTAACAACTACAGTAAACGATATAAAACAATTATTTACTCATTACTGATTGATAGTTTACATGAAGTGCTGTATGCTCACTGGATAGATTATCTCAACTTATTTATAAATTCTGCGAATTATGCAAGTACAATCAATATGTCTGTTTACTGCTATGACACTATGACCCTCAGTTTCCTCTGCTATTGTGGACAACCAGGTACCTGGAGTTTCCTGATAGATTAAGGGATTCCAATTCTCAAAGTACCACATGCTGCTTTCACTTACATCTTCCAGACCACTTCCTGATCTTTTTTCATTTCCTTTTTTTTCAGTACTTTGCGGGAATTCCTTCGGAGTGATCTGAATTTCTCTGGATCTCGGCAGGAACTGTGGTGTGTTGTGCAATACCGTTCTCAGACGCTACAGTATGGTGCGCAATATGTTGAGCGGGAGTTAGTATTATTGCAGCTCTGTAGTAGTAGTAGCGGCAGTTGTAGTTTTATTCGTCTGTAGGATTCTTTTACAAAGATGTTGGGTACGTATTGGTATTAAAATTTAAGGACAACAATAAAGTAATTTTAATTGAATCAACTATTAGTTCTTGGTGAAACATTGGAAATTAATTAAACACAGTTCTTTGTCTTCTTTCACAAATTTTGTTATGGTTACTGCACAACCTATGTTTTGGGTTATAAGCCCATTTTCAAGTACATTACTGATATCAAAGATGATAATGCAAAGATTAACACGGTCATAAGGAAAAGATAAACATCTCAACTTCTCAATGTATTGATCCTTGGCTTCATGTAAAATTACTTCAATGACAATTTCTTAACAGATTACATATGGAATTACACAATTTAGCAATAACACTATCATGATTAACCACGCTTAGGAATAAAGTTACGTGTCAGCTTAGAACTTTTTATATACTGATGGATTGAAAAAAAAAGTTTCAAATGGCTCTGAGCACTATGGGACTTAACATCTGAGATCATCAGTCCCCTAGAACTTAGAACTACTTAAACCCAACTAACCTAAGGACATCACACACACCCATGCCCGAGGCAGGATTCGAACCTGCGACCGTAGCGGTCGCGCGGTTCCAGACTGTAGCGGCTAGAACCGGTCGGCCACTCCGGCCGGCTGATGGATTGAAGCCCAAAGTTTTACTCCCTCTCTAGGAGTTGTGATATCATCTAAAAAAGGCGAATAATTGAATTGGGTTTGTTCCTTTAATAATACGTGTGGGGATATACACTTCTATTTCTTAATTTCTAGAAACTCTAACTGGTTGAATTTTCCTCCTTTTCCTCTGGGTGTAAGTCTTGTACATCTATTAATTATTTATGGTTTTTTGTTAAGGCAGTGTTCCGCAAAGGCTGAATCAGGCTTCTTCAATCTCCAGCTCATCATCCCTCTATAATGCGTGAGATGTTGAGCTGAAAAAGCGGATAAGGAGTTAATATTATGCACTGTATAACTTTAGGAGTGATTGTTCCCTGAAAAGAGAAAAAAGAAGGAAAAGTATGGTGTGAAAGTGTTATGGTGAATGATAGATGTCTTATTATCGCTATTATCATTTATTTATGTTACAGTTTTTTATAAATCCCCTACACCCTGTTCTCAGAGTAATCCTCCAATCTATGGAATGTATAGCGTAAAAGATATTTTTTAACTGTCCTTTAAAAATAAGTTTGTTTTAGGTAAGTTTATTTTAGAAATTTCTTTAAGGTCCTTTGGCAGTTTGCTGTACAGTTTTATTCCTCCGTAGAAAATGTTGTTTTCTGTTATTCTTTCTCCGTAAATTTAAGTTCGGTCTAGATCCTGTTCCTTGGTAATGTACAGAGATGTTTGGGCAGTTATTATCAACGTTATTTTTCATGTGTACATCTGACTGGTAAATTTATTCACACGTGCTGTTAAAATCCCCAGTGTTTTGAACAGATCATTACAACGAGCTCGACCACCGTTTTTGTTTATTTACCTTTTCTGCACTTTGGAAATTGTGTCCATATTTTGTAGTTTTGTTTCCCAGACACGAATGTCATAGCTAAGATCTGAGTGTCCATATAAATATTATTAGACTGAAAGACACTTGCTGCGACACACTGACAGGACTCCTTGGGTATAATATGCTGATGACATGCTGTTTGAAAGTATCTTTGCGTGTTCACAACAACCAATAATCAATATTCATCCCTAGAAATTTTCCATGCATCACACAGCCTACAGTGGTGTCATCTACACTTAATTTTACAGTCTCATTGCCCCTCTTCAAACTGTCATTCATTGCATTAGGTGTTTTCATGTTCAGTGGCACTTTACTGCTTATTGGCCAATTGTAAACTTCTTTGAGGGTGTCATATGTTGCCGTGCAAAGACTTCTTTTCAGGGTGACTATAGAAGTGTTAACTGGAATACTCTTTTTCAAATTCTGAAGGTGGCAGGGGTAAAATACAGGGAGCGAAAGGCTATTTACAATTTGTACAGAAACCAGATGGCAGTCGAGGGACATGAAAGGGAAGCAGTGGTTGGGAAAAGAGTGAGACAGGGTTGTAGCCTCTCCCCGATGTTATTCAATCTGTATATTGAGCAAGCAGTAAAGGAAACAAAAGAAAAATTCGGAGTAGGTATTAAAATTCATGAAGAAGAAGTAAAAACTTTGAGGTTCGCCGATGACATTGTAATTCTGTCAGAGACAGCAAAGGACTTGGAAGAGCAGTTGAACGGAATGGACAGTGTCTTGAAACGAGGATATAAGATGAACATCAACAAAAGCAAAACAAGGATAATGGAATGTAGTCGAATTAAGTCGGGTGATGCTGAGGGAATTAGATTAGGAAATGAAACACTTAAAGTAGTAAAGGAGTTTTGCTATTTAGGGAGTAAAATAACTGATGATGGTCGAATTAGAGAGGATATAAAATGTAGACTGGCAATAGCAAGGAAAGCGTTTCTGAAAAGGAGAAATTTGTTAACATCGAGTATAGATTTAAGTGTCAGGAAGTCGTTTCTAAAAGTATTTGTATGGAGTGTAGCCATGTATGGAAGTGAAACATGGTCGATAACTAGTTTGGACAAGAAGAGAATAGAAGCTTTCGAAATGTGGTGCTACAGAAGAATGCTGGAGATTGGATGGGTAGATCACATAACTAATGAGGAGGTATTGAATAGGATTGGGGAAACGTTTGTGGCACAACTTGACTAGAAGAAGGGATCGGTTGGTAGGACATGTTCTGAGGCATCAAGGGATCACAAATTTAGCATTGGAGGGCACCGTGGAGGGTAAAAATCGTAGAGGGAGACCAACAGATGAATACACTAAGCAGATTCAGAAGGATGTAGGTTGCAGTAGGTACTGGGAGATGAAGAAGCTTGCACAGGATAGAGTAGCATGGAGAGCTGCATCAAACCAGTCTCAGGACTGAAGACCACAACAACAACAACATAGAAGTGCTGTCAACAGCAAAGAGAATTTGGTCCAAATGAGTAACACTACTGAGAAAACCTTTGATGTACACTGAGATGACAGAAGTCATGGGATACCTCCTAATATCGTCCGGCATAGTACAGCAACTCGACGTGGCATGGAATCAACAAGTCGTTGGAAGCGCCCTGCGGAAATACTGAGACGTTCTGCCTTCATAACCGTCCATAATTTCAGAAGTGTTGCTAGTGCAGGACTTTTTGCACGAACTGTCTTCTCGATTATGTCCCATAAATATTCGATGGGACTCATATCGAGCGATGTGGATAGCCAAATCTGTAGCTCCAGAAGTTCTTCAAACCAACTGCGAATTGTGGGCAGGTGACAAGACATCGTTGTTTCGGAACATAAAGTCCATGAATGAATGCAAGTGGTCTCCAGGTAGCCGAACACAACGGTTTCCAGTCAATGATCTGTTGAGTTGGACCAGAGA
Source organism: Schistocerca piceifrons (assembly GCF_021461385.2). NCBI lineage: Eukaryota > Metazoa > Arthropoda > Insecta > Orthoptera > Acrididae > Schistocerca > Schistocerca piceifrons. Next base: position 273,833,193 of record NC_060140.1, on the reverse strand, counting down.
ACCCAGTCCATTCCACGGAAACACAGCCCACACCATTATGGAGTCACCACGAATTGCACAGTGCCTTGTTGACAACTTGGGTCCATGGCTTCATGGGGTCTCCGCCAAACTCGAACCCTAACACCAGCTCTTATTGCCGGCCGCGGTGATCTAGCGGTTCTGGCGCTGCAGTCCGAAACCGCGGGACTGCTACGGTCGCAGGTTCGAATCCTGCCTTGGGCATGGGTGTGTGTGATGTCCTTAGGTTAGTTAGGTTTAAGTAATTCTAAGTTCTAGGGGACTTGTGACCTAAGATGTTGAGTCCCATAGTGCTCAGAGCCATTTGAACCATTTGAACCAGCTCTTATCAACAGAAATCGCGATGTATCTGACCAGTTCACAGTTTTCCTGTCATCTAGTGACCCATAGATTGGTAACGAGCCCAGGAGAGGCGCTGGAAGCGGTGTCGTGCTGTTAGCAAAATGGTTCATATGGTTCAAATGGCTCTGAGCATTATGGGACTTAACATCTGAGGTCGTCAGTCTCCTAGACTTAGAACTACTTGAGCCTAACTGAGGACATAACACATATCCATGCCCGAGGCAGGATTAGAACCTGCGAGCGTAGCGGTCGCGCGGTTCCAGACTGAACCGCCTAGAACCGCTCGGTCACAGCGGCCGGCTGCTGTTAGCAAAGACACTCACGTCGGTCTTCTGCTGCCACAGCCCATTAAGGCCCAATTTCGCCGCACTGTCCCAACGGATACGTTCGTCGTCCGTCCCAAATTGATTTCTGCAGTTATTTCACGCAGTGCTGCTTCTCAGTTAGCACTGACAACACTACGCTGACGCCGCTGCTCTCGGTCGTTAAGTGAAGGCCGCCTGCCACCGCGTTGTCAGAGGTGAGAGGTAATGACCGATATTTGGTAGTCTCGGCACACTCTTGACACTGTGGATCTCAGAATCGTGAATTCCCTAACTATTTCCGAAATGGAATATCCCATGCGTCTAGCTCCAACTACAATTCCGCCTTCAAAGTCTGTTAATTCCCGTGTGTGGTCATAAACGTGTCGAGAACCTTTTGACATCAATCACCTGAGAGCAAATGACAGCTTCGCCAATGCACTGCAGTTTTATATCTTGTGTCCAAGATAGTGCCGCCACCCGGATATGTGCAGATCCCTATCCTTTGACTTCTGTCACTTCAGTGTAATGTCCCGACGATGTAGAAACATGGTAGGCTCATATTAGAAACAAACAAATGTACACTACTGGCCACTAAAATTGCTACACCACTAAGATGACGTGCTACAGACGCGAAATTTAACCGACAGAAAGAAGATGCTGTGATATGCAAATTATTAGCTTTTCAGAGCAGAGGTTGGCGCCGGTGGCGACACCTACAACGTGCTGACATGAGGAAAGTTTCCAACCGATTTCTCATACACAAACAGCAGTTGACCGGCGTTGCCTGGTGAAACGTTGTCGTGATTCCTCGTGTAAGGACGAGAAATGCGTACCAGCACGTTTCCGACTTTGTTAAAGGTCGGATTGTGCCCTATCGCGATTATGGTTTATCGTATCGCGACATTGCTGCTCGCGTTGGCCGAGATCCAATCACTGTTAGCAGAATACGGAATCGGTGGTTTCAGATCGGTAATACGGAACACCGTGCTTCATCCCAACGGCCTCGTATCACTAGCAATCGAGATGACAGGCATCTTATCCGCATGGCAGTAACTGATCGTGCAGCCAGGTCTCGATCCCTCAGTCAATAGATGGGGACGTTTGCAAGACATCAACCATCTGCACTAACAGTTCGACGACGTTTGCAGCAGCATGGACTATCAGCTCAGAGACCATGGCTGCGGTTACCTTTGACGCTGCATCACAGACAGGAGCGCCTGCGATGGTGTACTAAACGACGAACCTGGGTGCACGAATGGCAAAACGTCGTTTTTTCGGGTGAATCCAGGTTATCTTTACAGCATCATGACGGTCGCATCCGTGTTCGGCGACATCGCTGTGGACGCACATTGGAAGCGTGTATTCGTCATCGCCATACTGGCGTATCACCCGGCGTGGTGGTATGGGGTGCCATTGGTTACACGTCTCGGTCACCTCTTGTTCGCATTGACGCCACTTTGGTCAGTGGACGTTACATTTCAGATGTGTTGCGACCCGTGGCTCTACCCTTCATTCGATTCCTGTAAAACCCTTCATTTCAGCAGGATAATGCACGACCGCATGTTGCAGGTCCTGTAGGGCCTTTCTGGATACAGAAAATATTGGACTGCTGCCCTGGCCAACACATTCACCAGATCTCTCACCAATTGAAAACGTTTGGTCAATGGTGGCCGAGCAACTGACTCGTCGCAATACGGCAGTCACTACTCTTGATGAACTGTGATATCGTGTTGAAGCTGCATGGGCAGCTGTACCTGTACACGCCATCCAAGCTCTGTCTGACTCAATGCCCAGACGTATCAAGGCCGTTATTACAGCCAGAGGTGATAGTTCTGGGTACTGATTTCTCATGATCTATTCACCCAAATTGCGTGAAAATGTAATCACATGCCAGTTCTAGTATAATATATTTGTCCAATGAATACCCGTTTATCATCTGCATTTCTTCTTGGTGTATCAATTTTAATGGCCACTAGTGTATTTCCGAAGTGGTAGTCTTATGTCCCAAGCGAGTAGCTCCAGCTATCATTACGCGTTTTAGGTCTGTTAATTCCCAATGTGCGGCCATAATCACGTCGGAAAACTTTTCATATGAGTGGAAATCATAACGTATTTCTCGATCATGACGTTCAATGTCCGGCAGTATACGGCATTTATTTTGATCACTACAATTCAATAAAATGTCAACACTGTTCTGAGACGGTACCAGTACTGCGCGACCGCTACGGTCGCAGGTTCGAATCCTGCCTCAGGCGTGGACGTGTCTGCTGTCCTTAGGTTAGTTAGGTTTAATTAGTTCTAAGTTCTAGGGGACTGATGACCTGAGAGGTTCAGTCCCATAGTGCTCAGGTCCATTTGAACTAGTATTGCGCAAGAAGTAGTGAGCGTAGTGAGCCCCTATAGAATGAGGAAAACCTGGGAAACACCGTAGCCAGGCTGTCTGGCGCGCCTGCTGCGTGACAAGTCCAACCGTGACGTCGACGCTAACTTCCGCGGAGCTTTCGTTTTCGCTTTGTCGGACCAGTGAGGAGTGCGGTGGAGGAGTTGGGGGGGGGGGGGGGGCGGTAATCCCGTTGGGCCTTTCTCCGGCGAGAGCGAGAGGTGCTGGCGCGGCGCGGCTCGGCGTTTGCCCGTGGGAAGCCGGGCCGGCCGGAGCTCGCCTTGGCGCGGCCTCGCGGCTCCCGGAAGCGCCTTGGAGCGGCCTTGCGGCCGGTGAATGCGGCTGCGGCTGCGGCACCGCTTCTGGGGCAAGGACGGCCCCCACTGCGTCTGCCCAGCACTACGGTGCATTCCGGATGCCCTCTGGCTCCGCCTCTCACACCGGGGCCCGCCGCCTCGCTCACTTTGGCGTGTTTCCTCTACCCGCACAACACCGGGTCCAACACGATACTTCGCATCAGGCAATAAGAACACTGCTCCAGGAGACATCGCGCCGGCCGACCGCTGTGGCCGAGCGGTTCTGGGCGCTTCAGTCCGGAACCGCGCTGCTACTGCGGTCGCAGGTTCGAATCCTGCCTCGGGCATGGATGTGTGTTATGTCCTTAGGTTGGTTAGGTTTAATTAGTTCTATGGGACTCATGTCCTCACATTTCCATAGTGCTTACAAGGAGACGGTACGACCGTGGGGTCAGGGATTTGGGGGTTGGGTTGTTTGGGGAGGGAGACCAGACAGCGAGGTCATCGGTCTCATCGGATTAGGGAGGGATGGGGAAGGAAGTCGGCAGTGCCCTTTCAAAGGAACCATCGCTGCATTTGCCTGGAGCGACTTAGGGAAATCACGGAAAACCTAAATCAGGATGGCCGGACACGGGATTGAACCGTCGTCCCCCCGAATGCGAGTCCAGCGTCTAACCACTGCGCCACCTCGCTCGGTGTCGGGGATTTGTCCGAAATTTTGTGTGGTGAAGGAGGACCTCTAACACCTCATGTGGTTAAAACATTAGGACGCACTGCCCGGAAAATCCCGGGAAAAATCGATCCAAAGTTTCTTAGGTGCCGTATGAGTATAAAATGTTAGTGCATTACCGAGATGCCGTCTCTCCTAGATGTTGCCGGCACGGTAGCTTAGCGTGTCCGGTCAGAGGGTTGGCTGCCCTCTGTAATAAAAAAACTCTGAGTGAATGGATCAATAACGAACTTCAACGAGCGTCAGGTGCCGTCCGCCACGAACAATTGAAACGAACAAAATGAGATTAAAAAAATATATATATGTTTAGGGCTCGGACTCTTACGCCAGATGTCTCGGGTTCGATTCCTCCTCTGGCACTTTTTTTCCGTCTGTTTCATTTTCTTTTGTTATTCCACCAATTGTTCAGAAAGTTTCCCAAACCTACGTTATCTTTAACAAATTAGCTACATTATTGAATAAATATTATTTTCTTTTTGTCCAACAACACAATTCATGGCGCTGGGTTTTCCATTTTCCATTGTAAAGTATATGAGGAGGAACGTTGGTTTTTTAATCAGAATAACAAAGTCGATTGGGAAACATTCAATTTTTATACGTATAATAATTATAAACAAGAATATAGCATCGCGAGAGATTTCTTCTGAAGATGTCGTTGCAATTAAATTATTTTCCATCAACAGCTTTTCGTAATACACCACTGCGTCCTTCAATCGTAATTTTGATAGATCACTATGAATGGATTCTTCAGGAATTTCTTCTCCTATCCCAGACAAGCCAGCAACTTCTTCAGTCGACATGTTTATCCTCGGATCGGAATAACACGTTGAAATTTGAAACAGGCACGTCTGTTCACGACGAATTCGAAAAACAAACTGCCATTTACTTCTAACGGCTCGTGCACAGTCCTATGCGCAGATGATCGTTATAATCCCAAGGGGATCCTTACAAAGCCCCTTTAAACCTTGAAAGCGCATAAAACGAAATAGAACAACGAGCACGTATATTTTCCAGTGAATGAAAAACTTTCCGGTCCTGGGCTAAAATAATGTTTTAAAAATAATGTAGGTTTGAGAAACTTTTTGAGTAATTGGTGGAATAACAAAAGAAAATGAAACAGAAGAAAAGAAAGTGCCAGAGACGGAATCGAACCCGAGACATCTGGCGTAAGAGTCCGAGCCCTAACCACCTACGCCGGACAGCGTCTCGGCAAAGGACTAACATTGTATACTCATAAGGCACTTAAGAAACTTTGGATCGATTTTTCTCGGGATTTTTCCGGGTAGTGCGTCCTAATATTTTAACCACGTGAGGTGTTAGAGGTCCTCTTACACCACACAAAATTTCGGACAAATCCGCGACCCCGCGGTCGTGCCGTCTCCTTGTTAGATCTATTTGAACCATTTTTGGACAAAATGAACCCGCTGTCTGTAGGCGACATGTCGATAGACTCACGCGAACGGCATGCTTTCGTGTGTACAGCCGAGTTACTGCGTAAGAAATCTTCTTTATACACTGAAGAGCTGAAGAAATTAGTACACCTTGCAAGTAGGCTGTTTAGGTTTTTATGTTGGTAGCGTCACGTAGCGCTCTGTATGAAAAACACTGGCTGTGCTGTGCGCAGTCTGTGGCTGGTTGGCATTGTTGGAATATTCGCTATTGTAGTGCTGCCCGCGCGGCCGCTACGGTCGCAGGTTCGAATCCTGCCTCGGACATGGATGTGTGTGATGTCCTTAGGTTAGTTAGGTTTAAGTAGTTCTAAGTCTAGGGGAATGATGACCTCAGATGTTAAGTCCCATAGTGCCATACCCATTTGGACCATTGTCTGAAGTAGTGCTGGAGGCAATTTACACCATGAATACTGCAGGGCTGTCCATAAATCCGTTACAACACGAAGGGGTGGAGATCTCTTCTGAACTGCACATTGCAAGGCATCCCAGATGTGTTCAGTAATGTTCATGTCTCAGGAGTTTCGTGGCCAGTGGAAATGTTTAAATTCAGAAGAGATTTCCTGGAGCCACTCTGTAGCAATTCTGGACGTGGGAGGTGTCGCATTGTCCTGCTGGAATTGTTCAAATCCATCTGAATGCGCAACGGACATTAATGGATGCAGGTGATCAGACAGGGTGCTTATGTACGTGTCATGCCGCACACCATTACAGAGCCCCCACCAGCTTCAACAGTCCCGTTTTGTGATGCAGGGCCCATGGATTCATGAGGTTGTCTCCACACCTGTAAACGTCCCTCCCCTCTTTACAATTCAAGCGAGGCTCGTCCGACCAGGCAACATGTTTCCAGTCATCAACAGTGCAATGTCGGCGTTGATGAGCCCAGGCGAGGCGTAAAGCTTTGTGTCGTGCAGGGTACACGAGTGGGCCTTCGGCTCCAAAAGCCCACATCGATTATGTTTCGTTGAATGGTTCGTACGGCGACACTTGTTGTTAATGATGATGATGTTTGGTTTGTAGGTGCTCAGCTGCGCGGTCTTCAGCGCCTGTACAATGTCCCAAATTTTTCACTGTCCCGTTTTTTACCCAGTCCAATCCAGACACTGTCAAGAGTGATAATTATGATGAAATGATGAGGACAACACAAACACCCAGTAACCGGGAAGAGGAAATACCCATCCCGGCCGGTAATCGAACTTGGAACCCCGTGATCCAGAGGCAGCAACGCTAGCCTTTAGACCACGACTGTGGACTCACCTGTTGATGATTCAGCATTGAAATCTGCAGCAATTTGCGGAAGGGTTGCACTTCTGTCAAGTTGAATGATTCTCTTGAGTCGTCGTTGGTCCCGTTCTTGTAGGATCTTTTTACTGTCGTAGCGATGTCGAAGATTTGATGGTTTACGGATTCCTGATACTCACGGTGCACACGCAAAAAGGTCATACGGGAAAATCCCACTTCATCGCTACTTCGGATATGCTGTGTTACATCGCTCTTGCGCCGACTATTACACCACGTTCAAACTGACTTAAATCTTGATAACCTGTCATTGTAGCATTGTAACCGATCCAACAAGTGCGCCAGACACTTGTTGTCCTATATAGGCGTAGCCGACCGCAGTGCCGTATTTGTCTGTTTACATATCTCTGTATTTTAATACGCATGGCTGCACCAATTTCTTTGGCGCTTCAGTGTATTAAAGACAATCTGAAATTTTTCATTCGTCCGTTTCCTCGGAGTTTTGTGGCGTTGCGCGAAGTCGTACTCCTCGCGGCTGTGGTCATATTCCACCTACTCTTGGCGATATGCAGCGTGCAGGACAAATTAGTTGACGTACTGCCTCGCGGATTCAGTTGGGAACGTTTATTGGAGGATACGGATTAATTCTCCACGCATGAATCTAAATAAGGTTCACCAGCCTCACTTTTACTCGCGAGACGGAAAAGGGTGAATGGAGATTAGAGAGATCATGAGACACAGAGCCTAAGTTCGGATTAGGGAAGAACCGCTATTGAAAGGCACCATCCCGCCATTTGCCTGATGCGATTCAGGGAAATCATTGAATGCCTAAACCACAGTATTCCGCCTCGGTAGCTGCGCGATTATCACTGCGGATTTCTAACCGACGGGGCACGCGTTCGATTCTCTGCTTGCTAGGAGCTTTTCTTCTGTCGGGAACTGTGTGGTTTCTTGTCCTCACGTTCGTATGGTCATAAGTGACGTTCTGCTACTGAGATAGCTGCACAAGCACGTCCCGGAAGCCAATAAATTAAAAAAGAAGAAAAAGCCTACGCCTGGAAACGCACTTTCGAATGCTGTGTAGTGTTTCCTTACCCGACAAGTAACGCCATACCTCTGATAAACACTATAAAGAAAATGCTGCATCAGAAAGCCCACGACTAGCCACCTCAACCTCTCGAGGTCTTCCGGCCGAGCCCTCCAGCACTAATCCATGATATTACACTACTGGCCATTAAAACTGCTACAGCATGAAGAAATGCAGATGATAAACGGGTATTCATTGGACAAATATCTTATACTAGAACTGACATGTGATTACATATTCACGCAATTTGGATGTATAGATCCTGAGAAATCAGTACCCAGAACAACCACCTCTGGCCGTAATAACGGCCTTGATACGCCTGGCCATTGAGCCAAACAGGGCTTGGATGGCGTGTACAGGTTCAGCTGCCCATGCAGCTTCAACACGATACCAAAGTTCATCAAGAGTAGTGACTGGCGTATTGTGACGAGCCAGTTGCTCGGCCACCATTGACCAGACGTTCTCAGTTGGTGAGAGATCTGAAGAATGTGCTGGCCAGGGCAGCAGTCGAACATTTTCTGTATCCAGAAAGGCCCGTACAGGACCTGCAACATGCGGTCGTGCATTATCTTTCTGAAATGTAGAGTTTCGCAGGGATCGAATGAAGGGTAGAGCCACGGGTCGTAACACATCTGAAATGTAACGTCCACTCTTCAAAGTGCCGTCAATGCGAACAAGAGCTGACCGAGACGTGTAACCAATGGCATCCCATACCATCACGCCGGGTGATACGCCAGTACGGCGATGACGAATACATGCTTCCAATGTGCGTTCACCGCGATGTCGCCAAACACGAATGCGACCATCATGATGCTGTAAACAGAAACTGGATTCATCCGAAAAAATGACGTTTTCCCATTCGTGCACCCAGGTTCGTCGTTGAGTACACCATCGCAGGTGCTCCTCTCTGTGATGCAGCGTCAAGGGTAACCGCAGCCATGGTCTCCGAGCTCATAGTCCATGCTGCTGCAAACGTCGTCGAACTGTTCGTGCAGATTGTTGGTGTCTTGCAACTGTTGACTCAGGGATCGAGACGTGGCTGCACGATCCGTTACAGCCATGCGGATAAGATGCCTGTCATCTCGACTGCTAGTGATACGAGGCCGTTGGGATCCAGCACGGCGTTTCGTATTACCCTCTTGAGCCCACCGATTCCATATTCTGCTAGCAGTCATTGGATCTCGACCAACGCGAGCAGCAATGTCGCGATACGATAAACCGCAATGGCGACAGGCTGCAATCGGACGGAAACGTGACGGTACGCATTTCTCCTCCTTACACAAGGCATCACAACAACGTTTCACCAGGCAACGCCGGTCAATTGTTGTTTGTGTGTGAGAAATCGGTTGGAAACTTTCCTCATGTCAGCTCGTTGTAGTTGTCGCCACCGGCGCCAACCTTGTGTGAATGCTCTGAAAAGCTAATCATTTGCATATCACAGCATCTTCTTCCTGTTGGTTAAATTTCACGTCTGTAGCACGTCATCTTCATGGTGTAGCAATTTTAATGGCCAGTGGTGTATTTAACACATAGGTCTTTCAGCTGATCGTGGAGAAATCACTTTACCTGTAGACCTCCGTCTGCATTCCGGCCACAACGTGTTTAGGGGGATTAAAGAAACTTCTCCTCATCCTTTTCAGGCTGAATACGGTCTTCTCCCTCCAACGTGACTTCAGTAGCAAACAAGTCTAGCGCACCTGGGTGGTCAGGAAAATATATACTAGAAATTATAGCTCTGAATGCTGAGAACTGCATTACCGCATTACATGCGAATGTGGTATATCTTTATGAGGGCCAGACTGTTTGAAAGCAAGAACAATGGAGGAGGCGCAAGGAAGTTTAGCAACGTACCTCACCAAAATTATCAAGAAAAGCGGCTGTTGCCAAGAACTCCTTCAAATATAATCATAAAATTAAATACAACGAGCTTTGTATCGGTATGCAAACTCCAATTGTCTAGGACAGAGAAATGAAGGAGTATATCGAAAGAAATAAATCATGACACGTGATTCAGTTTGAACAAGACTGGAGGTCACCACTCGGTCCATTAATATTTCGCCGGACCATAACACATTCTGAGATTTAGCACCTACCGAGTAATATTGCGAGCTCTGGCATCAATAGGCGTATCGGATGCCTGAGTCGGCCGCATTGTGAATAGTGGTTCGGCTCCACTGACACTTCGTAGTCTGGCTGTAGCTCAGGCCAGGTATGTCAGTTACCGCTGAAGCGACAGCTTTTCAGTTATATCTTTTCTTTTCAGCGCCAGTTTAACCTGAGTGCTAAAACTACTCAAAAGAACCAGCTTCTGAAGTAAACGATTTTCGGTCCTTTTTATTCCTATTATTATCCTGCAATAAACGTAGAAATCGAATTAGACTGAAAAATTTTGACTTCCTCAGTTTCAAGATACATTGGATCAAAATATTAAATTAATCAGCAAATCAAAAGTGGTTTGTCCACCATTCACTGCTTTTCTCAAAACGTGATAAATGATTGAATACTACAAAAAACCACGAAGACTCTCCTACTGATTCTAACTTTTTGAAACTATGCTCAAAAATCTAGTTGTAATGCAGGAAAATACTACTATCTGGGCACTACGAATGATTAGTGCTAAAGGGAGGAAGGCAATGTTGGAGAACTCTATTTTTCGTGAATGAGATTTTCATCCTGCAGCGGAGTGTGTGCTGACATGAAACTTCTTGGCAGATTAAAACGGTGTGCCGAATTGAGACTCGAACTCAGGACTTCTGCCTTTGGCGAGCAAGTGCTCTGCCAACTTTTTTTTTTTTTTTTTCGTGGCTGATTGTTGTATTTGGTCGTTCCGGACGTCAAATTACATCCTTTGATGTTCGTTGTTGATCCTTTCCCTCAGTTTTTTATTACAGAGGCCAACCATCTCTCTGACCGACCACGATGAGCTACCGTCCCGGCAGCAACTGAGCTACCCAAGCACGACTGACGCCCCGTCCTCACAGCTTTACTTCTGGCAGTACCTCGTCTCCTGCCTTCCAAACTTCACAGAAGCACTCCTGCGAACACGGCTGTTGTGGTCTTGGGAGGATGGGAGTGTCCACCGTTTACTGATCATCCAGATGTAGAAGAAAGGACAACACTTGGTGACTGATTATGGTGAAATAGACTTCATGGTTCATGTTCATGGTAATCTGAAGGGTTCCAAGTTATGCTTTCAAAAATGCTTTCGTAGGATCACAGAACGACCTCTGGCCTGAAGTATCCGTCCACCCACCCATTGCAAGTTAAACATAGTTAAACATCTCATCACGTCGTTGTCGCACTCGACACCTTGCGTCACCAAATTGTGTCCAGTTGCTGTGCTGGAAGCATTGACGACTTGTTTCATGTTTCGATGTGAGCAATGGCCTTTTGCGAGGTATCTGACTCCAAATTTCCATTGCATGCAGTTCTCTTGAAAATGTTCGCTAGCTAACTGGATGATATGGACTTACACTCACTGACAGCAGCAATTCCTGTCGGATTTGACATAAGTTGTCATTGACAGAGTGAGACGCTCGTCTCAGGTCCCTATCGTTTGGGATCATTTCATAACCACTGATGTTATGAATATTTTAAATACAGCTGCGGGTGTTGCACCATTCCCTTATACAGTACATGTTGGTACATCAACAAATCGGGAAACTTCATTAACATTGTAGTCATAGACTCGTCCCAACTTGATCGCCCCTTTCTATTGTTCTGTCATCAGGTCCACCCATCTTACCGCGGCACCTGTACTCCAGTCCGATGACTTAAGTTAGCTGTAGATGGTTACATGACCACCTGGTACCAATTTCACATATTTACAACGCCCTACACCGGCGCTCTCTTCTAAGGTCGTGATCAACATTGATCTCGTGTGCTTGTTATGGGTGGAACTGGATAAAGATGAATCAAGGCTGAGATTCTACGGGAAGAATTTGACAATCCACTGAAGGCCTACATAGTGTATGCGAAAATCTCTCACAAGTGTTGACCTCTGCGGGAGAAACAACAAATGATTCAAATGGTTCTGAGCACTGTTGGACTTAACATCTTAGGTCATCAGTCCCCTAGAACTTAGAACTACTTAAACCTAACTAACCTAAGGACATCACACACATCCATGCCCGAGGCAGGGGTCGAACCTGCGACCGTAGCAGTCCCGCGGTTCCGGACTGCAGCGCATAGAACCGCACGGCCACCGCGGTCGGCGGAGAAACAACAATGAGAACTGTCCCATCTGATATTTCGCATATTGTCACATCTTAACTACAGTCGGGTCCAAATCCGAAAGCATGGTCATCAGTGAAGTACAACACTTAGCAATAAAAGCACGTTTACTGCGGACAGTCAGAAGAGAAGAGCCTCCTGGATGGAGACTGCTGGTATTTATACACTGTCCGGTCACATTAACGTAAGCACCTGTCAAAAGCCTGAGTGACCACCATTTACTGTGCGGATGTGTGGGAAGAGAGTCAGTAAGGTTCTGAAAGGTACCGACAGGGCTGTGGAGCCATCAGCCATTCCGTCTTCAGTTGCGTGGCCAGCTGAACTATGTTTCTTCTTGGTTGGGGATTGCTCGAACATCGCGTTCAAGGTTTTTGGGCTCCATTTTCACATTACGACAACAACTGCAATGCTCTCCACGTCCCCGACACGCTTTATATACCTTCCACTGCTAGTGCTGCCGCCTGCGAAGTGTGAGTGGTTATTTTCATAGGCCATAAATCACTGTAATTAATGTAAGAGTGATGCAAATACAAAGGCGCCCGCCCCGTTAGCCATGCGGTGTAACGCACTGCTTTCTGGGCGGGAAGACGTGCCGATCATCACGATAAAATAATAGAAATCAGGGCTCGCACAGGAAAATTTAAGTGCTTGTTTTTCCCGCGTGCCATTCGAGAGTGGAACGGTAGAGAGACAGCTGGAAGGTGGTTCATTGAACCCTCTGCCAGGTACTTTACTTTGAATAGCACAGTAAGCACGTAGGTGCAGTTTCTGGAAGGCACAGTGGATCAACACAAGTATGCATCTACCCCTGGCAACCATGTTCAATTGACCATCTCACCATAAAATTATAGTAATTCAGCCTAAACTTTTTCACACGTACACTGGACTGTAAAAATGTCTGACAATTTTCATAGGCCATAAATCACTGTAATTAATATAAGAGTGATGTAAATATAAAGGCCTATGAAAATTGTCAGACATTTTGTAAGTAGGCTGTTTAGGTTTTCTTATTGGTAACGCCACGTAGCGCTCTGTGTGAGAATCACTGGCTGTGCTGTGTGCAGTCTGTGGCTAGTTTGCATTGTTGTCTGCCATTGTAGTGTTGGGCAGCGGCAGCTGGATGTGTACAGCGCGTAGCGTTGCGCAGTTGGAGGTGAGCCGCCAGCAGTGGTGGATGTGGGGAGAGGGATGGCGGAGTTTTGTAATTTGTCATGAACTGCTATATATATTGTGACTATTAAGGTAAATACATTGTTTGTTCTCTATTAATATCTTTCATTTTGCTAACTATGCCTATCAGTAGTTAGTGCCTTCAGTAGTTTGAATCTTTTATTTAGCTGGCAGTAGTGGCGCTCGCTGTATTGCAGTAGTTCGAGTAACCAAGATTTTTGTGAGGTAAGTGATTTGTGAAACGTATAGGTTAATGTTAGTCAGGGCCATTCTTTTGCAGGGATCTTTGAAAGTCAGATTGCGTTGCGCTAAAAATATTGTGTGTCAGTTTAAACACAGTCATGTATATTTGTTCAAAGGGGACGTTTCAATTTTTACAGTGCAGTGTACGTGTAAAAAAGTTTAGGCTGCATTACTATAATTTTATGATGAGATGGCTGCCCAGTGCTACATTCTGCATCATAAACGTACACAGCATTGAGTCCCTACTAGTTTATCAGAGTGCACAAGCGTCCTCTGACATGCTGTTGTCACATCGCAATGCACTTGTTACCGGATGATACAGAATCGTGTAGTACAAGTCTCAACAATAGAACGCCACAAGGAATAAAACGTTGTTTTTAACTCTAAGGGAGACGTCCCACATCGACAAACGGTGTCCTGGTCCGTCAGGTCTATGTTTTGACGCTAAAATCATAGTTCTTTAATGCTGGACATTGTTTTCAAGGGGAGTGTTAACACCATGGTATAATCATAGCCATCATATTATGGGTTGACCTATGTAGGTCTTATCTATCTCGGTATCCATCGCAATACATTATGATCACCTGTTTATTAGCATGTTGGTCCACTATGCAAACGCAATACAGCAGCGACTGTACAATTCCTTGACAGGATTCCAGAAGTATGTGGCACCAGATGTCTGTCTACACACAGGTGAAGCAATCCCCACAAATTCCAGTATGGTGGTTGACGGGCACACACCTGGTGCCCAGTATGTGTTCCAGGGGGTACAGATCAGGCGCATTTGGTAACCAAGTGTGAGTTGACTATAATGCCCCTCAAAGAAACATAGTAAGATTCTGACCATGCAACAAGAAAGAGTTATCCTGCTGGATGATGGCATCGCCGTAGGGGGAGACCCCAAGCACGAAGCGATGCAAGCGGTCCGCAGTATGTTCACGCAGTTCACTGCTACCATGATGCCTTTGATTACCACCACAGATCCCATGGAAGCCCAACTCAATGTACCTCATAACATGATTCTGCTCTCACCGGCCTGTGTCTGTGGCACTGTGCATGTTTCTCGCTGCCATCCGTCTGGATGACGGTGTGTAAGGAACCAACCATCTACCTGTTGTAATAACAAAATGAGATTCATTCGATAGGCGTCTCATTTTTATTGATCCCCAGCGAAAACTCAGTGATGTTGTGCCCTCTGCAATTACGACTGACGATGTCGCAAGGTCATCACAGGAAGACGTAGGGGTTCTGTGATGTGGAGCTTCGTGTTCAACAATGGCCTGCACCAGCATTATACTCTGTCCTCAGATCTGTGACAGATGGCTGTCTATCCTGGTTTACACAGTGGGGGATCCTCCGACATTTTGTGATAAGACGTGGTCATTCAATACCATATGGTTTACTTGTTATTTCACCATCCTTAAACCACTTTCCATAAGTGCTCACGTCAATAGTACGCCAACAGGCGACCAGCTTCGCCGTTTCAGAGATTCTCGTTTCCAATCGCTGAGCCACAACAATGCTCCCTTTGTCGAAACAGCTTATATCAGTGGACTGCCGCATTTGCGGTCCTTATCTTCGCTATACTGACTGCCCATTTGTCTCTCTTCCGCGTACATTCTTTCCTTACTGCGTCTCGTGCACAAAACACTGCCAGGAGGCATTCAACTTCGCGATGGGCATTAGTCATAATGTTTTGGCTCATCAGTGGAGTCTGCTAAAGTGAAGTATATCACTCTACAATATATCACAATATCATGTAGGCTATATAATTACACAACATTTTTGCTGTCTCTACCACAAGATCTGTTATTGTGTACCTCTAATACAATCTAAACTCGGAGGAACATACATAAGAAAAGGCTACTTACACCACATGGAACAACAGTATTCAGCAGAACAGTGGCAGTTTATTTTGCATTTTTTCTTAGGACCCATGAAATAACAAAATGCACGTTTTGGGTATTAATAAACCGTTCCAGCTGTATGTAGTCCTTTATTATTGGGTCATTACCGGTTTCGAGGCACTATAAGCCACATCTTCAGGTGGACATCTGTATAACAATAAATCCAGAAGGAATAACAACCCTGAGATATACACTAGTATGGCAAGTTATTTTAAATTAAAAAAAAAAATTAAAAATATTAAAAACTTTTACATGAGAATATCAGAGTGTTAGTACTTACATAATTAAAACATTTGAGCGGAAAAGCTCGGAGCTTTATGCACAACATTCGTTGTCCGTCAGAATAAAACACCGATAACAAGCGGTATTTCATAGAATTAAAACACCGGATTCCAAGAAGCTGGATGAGTCGTAAACAAATTATACTATTGTAAACCATTGGTAAGATGAAAATAAATGAAAAACTATTGAGACCTAATTTTGTACCAGAATGAAAAGCCAAGAAGTGGTTGCCATAAAGTAGAGGGATGTTCTAGTTGGACCAAACCCGTCAGAAAATAGCTATTGACGGAAAAACAGAACCTGAAAAAAGCAATTACCGCATCTCCGATCTATACGGAATTGCGAACAGGGGACGCAACCACGTCCTGTGTCATGCTGACTTTAGGAAAGTGAACAGCTTGCCTGCAGACGGCTCGCGCATGCGCTGATGATGCGTAGACTCGACCGAATGGTTGATGATCTTTTGGGGAATACACGAATGGTGACTATTCCTCCCACTGGGAGATCCGAATGGGGACTATTCAAATGTTCAAATGTGTGGGAATCCCTATGGGACGAAACTGATGAGGTCGTCGGTCCCTAGACTTATACACTACTTAAAATAACTTATACAAAGAACAACACACACACCCATGCCCGAAGGAGGGCTCGAACCTCTGGCGGGAGGGGCCGTGGGGACTATTCCGGAATCTTTTGCCAATGAAGAGATCATCATGACACTTCTTCAATTACAGGCCTGTGGATAGTTATGTGTCTTTAATGCAGTGGTTTCCATTGCTTTCTGTATCATCAAGATGTTGATAATTGCTGATTTACCGCCTTTAGGGGCAGTTTCCCACCTCAAAGGCACGAATGCTCTGAAGATCTGTCCACTCCTCCGCTCTCTTTGACAAAGTTGTTGGCAAGGTGACTTCTTATGCTGTAAGTCTTCGGCCGCCAGTGCTAATAATTAATCAAAATTTAAGCGGTAGCGGTTTTCGAACATGGGACCGAGGACGTTTTGACTGGTAATCAAAGACGCTATGCCTTTCTTTGTTTAATAATGTCGTTTTGTTGGTAGCATTTGTTCTTGGCGGACGTCCCATGACACCAGTTGAAGTTCTTTGTTGATTCGTTCACTCAGTTTTTTATTACAGGGGGCAGCTAACCCTCTGTCCGAACACACTGACCTACTGTGCCAGCGTCTTAAACCACATGTGTTACGTACAGGGTGTTTCAAAAATGACCGGTGTATTTGAAACGGCAATAAAAACTAAACGAGCAGCGATAGAAATACACCGTTTGTTGCAATATGCTTGGGACAACAGTACATTTTCAGGCGGACAAACTTTCGAAATTACAGTAGTTACAATTTTCAACAACAGATGGCGCTGCGGTCTGGGAAACTCTATAGTACGATATTTTCCACATATCCACCATGCGTAGCAATAATATGGCGTAGTCTCTGAATGAAATTACCCGAAACCTTTGACAACGTGTCTGGCGGAATGGCTTCACATGCAGATGAGATGTACTGCTTCAGCTGTTCAATTGTTTCTGGATTCTGGCGGTACACCTGGTCTTTCAAGTGTCCCCACAGAAAGAAGTCACAGGGGTTCATGTCTGGCGAATAGGGAGGCCAATCCACGCCGCCTCCTGTATGTTTCGGATAGCCCAAAGCAATCACACGATCATCGAAATATTCATTCAGGAAATTCAAGACATCGGCCGTGCGATGTGGCCGGGCACCATCTTGCATAAACCACGAGGTGTTCGCAGTGCCGTCTAAGGCAGTTTGTACCGCCACAAATTCACGAAGAATGTCCAGATAGCGTGATGCAGTAATCGTTTCGGATCTGAAAAATGGGCCAATGATTCCTTTGGAAGAAATGGCGGCCCAGACCAGTACTTTTTGAGGATGCAGGGACGATGGGACTGCAACATGGGGCTTTTCGGTTCCCCATATGCGCCAGTTCTGTTTATTGACGAAGCTGTCCAGGTAAAAATAAGCTTCGTCAGTAAACCAAATGCTGCCCACATGCATATCGCCGTCATCAATCCTGTGCACCATATCGTTAGCGAATGTCTCTCGTGCAGCAATGGTAGCGGCGCTGAGGGGTTGCCGCGTTTGAATTTTGTATGGATAGAGGTGTAAACTCTGGCGCATGAGACGATACGTGGACGTTGGCGTCATTTGGACCGCAGCTGCAACACGGCGACCGGAAACCCGAGGCCGCTGTTGGATCACCTGCTGCACTAGCTGCGCGTTGCCCTCTGTGGTTGCCGTACGCGGTCGCCCTACCTTTCCAGCACGTTCATCCGTCACGTTCCCAGTCCGTTGAAATTTTTCAAACAGATCCTTTATTGTTTCGCTTTTCGGTCCTTTGGTTACATTCAACCTCCGTTGAAAACTTCGTCTTGTTGCAACAACACTGTGTTCTAGGCGGTGGAATTCCAACACCAGAAAAATCCTCTGTTCTAAGGAATAAACCATGTTGTCTACAGCACACTTGCACGTTGTGAACAGCACGCGCTTACAGCAGAAAGACGACGTACAGAATGGCGCACCCACAGACTGCGTCGTCTTCTATATCTTTCACATCACACGCAGCGCCATCTGTTGTTGAAAATTGTAACTACTGTAATTTCGAAAGTTTGTCCGCCTGAAAATGTACTGTTGTCCAAGCATATTGCAACAAACGGTGTATTTCTATCGCTGCTCTTTTAGTTTTTATTTCCGTTTCAAATATACCGGTCATTTTTGAAACACCCTGTATGTACAGGTTATCCACGTGTAAAAGAGTGTGGGAAATGCAGGAGAGAACGAAAACTGGAATGTATAACGACAGTTCCTCCATAGCTACCACGATGGAAGAATATAAACTGCTCCTTGAAAAAGGGCAAGCCAGCTGTACTAAGCAATGTATAATTAGAGATGAAGCAGCAAGGCCAACTTAATCATTGCTGTGAAGAACTATTAATCAATCTTTCTCTACATTTTCGCCATTAACAAATAGTCCAACAAAATTACTGTCCTCATGAATTTAGTTTATCACATCAGGTGTTAAAATGACACTATTGGTAGGGCTATTTCCATATAATTGTGTCATAGAATATGTGGTGAACCGGTCATTGTACTTTCCGTTATTCCACAGGACTTAAGGGAAAAAAATAACCTGATTGCTGCTGTTCCCACAAACATTCATTCCACAGATCTTAACTGATTGTGCTTACATAAAAGTATAAGTCCAGTAATATTCTACTGCACCATTGGTGGGAACAATATCTACTGTAAAATACCTAGTTTTAAGTGCCTGGCTGAGAGGAATCTTAGGAAAGTGTAATTCATCCATCAAAGAAGTGGTTTACAAAACACTACTTGATGATTGGTACAGAGACTGGATGTAAATAAATGGCCCGTTGTACATACATAGGAGGGAGGCAAGAGAGTAGCTATGGAGGAGCTGTTGTTGTGGGAATCCGTCGACCTGTTTAATCCTCAAGTTCCTCTCCTGGCCACATCCGTAACACAACATAGAATCCTGATTAGAGATAAGACAACCGTCTATCGAAAAACCTGAAGAGTCCCACATCACCGAATACTATTATGGCAGGATTTACTACCCTGCAATTGAACGATAGTAGGCCTATGATAAAGTACAAGTGCCTGGAGAGCTGATGTTATCATTGCACCAAAGAAACCATGAGTCGGAATGAGTAAGTATAGGTTTTCCTATAATTAGCATTACTTCAATAGAACAGAATTCTGCGAACTCTGGATAACCAAGAGCGCGTTAGAACTTTTCCAAAACAGACTTAAATACGATGTGCATTTTGGCTGGTAGACACACACTATGTTAATGACCACTGGGCCGGCCGGAGTGGCCGTGCGGTTCTAGGCGCTACAGTCTGGAACCGAGCGACCGCTACGGTCGCAGGTTCGGATCCTGCCTCGGGCATGGATGTGTGTGCTGTCCTTAGGTTTGTTAGGTTTAATTATTTCTAAGTTCTAGGCGACTGATGACCTCAGAAGTTAAGTCGCATAGTGCTCAGAGCTATTTGAACCATTTTTGAATGACCACTGGTGAGAGTCCAGATACTTCTTATCATATAGTGTGTGCACGGTGTAGATCACAAAGTGCACTAGGGACAGCTGAAATGGGTGCAACCTCATCGCCACTGAAAGCTGTTCTATGTACTGGAGGATTCTACTCTGTGAAGCAAAATACAAATGTCCTCTTTCTGGCATTAAGTAGCAGGTTACATTCTGTTGGCAAATGCCAGTGGAACGAAATGCAAATCATCAGCTTTTTTTATAAAAATAACTTTTAAACAATTTCCTCCCTCAAATAGATTGCGAAATGACCACAGTGGGAAAATAGAATTAATATGTAGGTTTACTGAAAACCATTCTTCACACACCCTTGAATAGCAAGGATATGGATTACGTAATGAAGATGGATAATGCTGGAATCTCCAGCTATCACCACCATATATCTGGACTAGTGCTTATAAGAATAAAACAAAAGAGGTTAGCGTATTTAAAGAGGCGTATTAATAAAAATTAAGTATGTATCGGAATTCAAGAATATAGCTGCTTTGTGTTTCTCAAATTACTGGTTGGCGAAAGGGCTAGAAGATTTGGAACAAGATTTATATTATAAGTTAAAAATTAAGCTGGATGTTATTAAAACTACTCAAAGCAAACGTAGAGAACGAGTATTTTGAGTGCGAATGCAAATGGAAAAAAATAACGTATTTGTACCCAGATATTTGTTTTCTTAGACTAATTTAGGACCGCTCTACCCAACGACCACAAAATTCTACTTTAAAATCATCTTATTCGTAACGGAAAACAGACCAACCCTTCGAATGTAGAAGTAGTGTACAGGCTGTAGTGCGCGACTGCCCTCAGTCATTGTGTCATTGGAGAATAATGGGATTTTTAGAATATAGTGCAAACAAAGTAAAAATTTTTACTGTACGGATCTTGCCCTAGAGAAAACATGTCAGGACGACAGAATGTTTATAATGTCTCATTTCTAGAAATATTCCAAACGAATAAGAGATGAGTTAAATTAAAAATTGTTAGAGGCAGTTTAAGACTTGCATTTTCTCTCTCCTCCACACTTGATGGGCATGGCAGATGATGGCTCTCACAGGAAATGAAGCGAACAAAGGTTATCTGTTCTCCGAGAGCTAGGTAGGGGGTCGACGGAGGTTGGTACTCTGTGTGCACGCAGCACCAGTTGCAACGCCACTCACAACCACAGCAGTGCCTGTCTGGTGTCGGGAAATGGCCACAAGCAGTGACGTCAGCATTGGGTGGATGAAGCAGATGATGGAAGATAGCCCACAAGCTTTTTTTGCTTGTTTTAAAACAAGTATGTACCTCTGCCATTCCAACATTACTACAAGCGATTGTGGTACGTGTTCGAAGCTGTACCAGTGTGGGGAATTAGCTTAATTTAACGATGCTTTCTGTTTTTTTAACGCTCCTAAATGGACTTTTTATTTCCCACTATTTTTTACAAGTCTACTGTAATCTTATAGTGTCAGACTCGTATAACGAACTCAGGTAGTGACATCATAGAGGGTAAGCCATTTCTTTTTTTTAATGCACCAATAATGCAGGGAGAAGTTCCTACCTTAGTACATATCTAACTGATGTTAAGTATTAATTTCCTAAAGCATAATAGGTTGTCAGTCGTTGAGAAATCATTGAAATTTGTTTAAATAATGTATTGATGTAATTGCTAAACGTTCAAAATCTCATTTATATGTGTGTGTCTTTGAAATACTGGGAAGAAATTGGCAAAAATTGCAATTAATTGACCAAAACTTCAACTAATCGCCCCAAAACTGTAAACATAGAAATGGAACGTGGTCATACATCGAGTAAAATGCGATCAGACAACCATGACGTCATTAAATTACAGTAATTCAGCTGACGGGATAAAGCCGCCTTATTTTTCACATGTACACTGAAATATCAAAGTGTCTGACAATTTTTTTGGGTGATTTTAATATAGAGGCAGCAACATTTTGATACTGGTCATAAATTATATTAATTCAGATAAGCAGAATAATATAACGTTAACTAATTAAGGTAAGAGTGACATAATTTACAACGATAAGCTAGTTGGGTAATAAATTGTAAATGATGTGCCCTACAATGCCTCAGCCTATAGGATAAAACTCTTTTCGAATTTCGCACCATTTCTGCATGACCTACAGGAATGGAGGGAGGTGCTGGAGGGGGGGGGGGGAGCGGGGGCAGAGGAGGGGACAGACTTCAAGTTAAAAGCACACAGTTTGTTTCCATTAAGGTTATAAATAAATTACACTTTCATAAACATAAGTGATGTCATTTTAGAGACGTTGTCTCAACATCATGCACGTCTAACAAACGTATCTTTCCAGCAGTGTCTATATTTAATGATTACATACATTACCATTACACTCATAGCCACAGTACCACTAGAAACCCCACGTACATTTGCCGCTGTTGTCATTGAAACACAGACTACGCACAAACTAACGATATAGTCTTGCTACTAACGAAACAGTCATGTAAATTCCTGCGATAATTAAAATCGTATGGGAAGATTTGAGTTTTAGATTTGCTCCTTGCTCTCCTTATTTAAAAATAATTAAAGTGAATTATTTAACTAGATAATTAATATACAGATGAAGAAAGGAAGGCGACTGGGTAATTAGAGACGGCTGGGATTGAGGGAAGATGACGAGAGAAATTGGTTGTGCCTTTTCAAAGGAGCCATATCGACATTTGTCTTAAGAAACTTAGCGAAACCACTTAAAACTGAAACCTGGATGATCGCATGGTTTTTGAAACGCTGTCCTTCCGAATACAAGTGCTCGATATCGCTCTGTGTACCCTTCGTCCGATTTCGTGTTACATCTCTAGTGAATTCGTCGTTGGCGGGACATTAAATCCTAAACTTCCGTCCTTTTCGTTCCATAGTATGCCCAGTGGTTCAATGGTGTGAAAAATGTCAAGCTACCCCGTGGTTCCGGGCCCACTTTAAACTGCAGGTCTCCCATTCATTTGAGTGGGTCAGTCAGTCCGAATGTTTGAATAAGGCCAGGGCACACTCTGTGTAGTCAAGAGTATCCAGACAGCCCTTTGTAAGGCTGTATTCACCACATGAGAGGTCAGTGTAACGGGACTGCAGGCGTGGGGTGGGAGACGAAGGACTGTGTTGTCAGTAGAGAAGCAATAAAGGCAGAATGGATCGCTTAGGAGAGCTTAGTGTCTTCGAACGTGCATTAAATGTATTCGCAATTGCGAAAAAAGACAACCATCAGCTGTAGAATGGAACGACGACAGTGTGCCGGACCGGGACCCCGGATTTCTCGTTTATAGCGAGCGGTCGCCTTACAGTTTGGCTATTCGTGCACTGCTCATGGCCAGACCCAAAGTCCCATATGTCGTCAACCATGCGTCTACGACATGCACTCGTACATCCAGTATCTATACTCCCGTACAGGTCAGACTTTATTCTTGAAAGTCGCTTGCCCGGAATCGGCAGAGAAATACCATATTGCAGTGGCTGTGTTATTCTGATTACGATGCAAAGTTCCTTTGGACATGGATGCATGTCCAGAGGAACAGGCACTGTGGGGCTACAGCGGTTATGAAATACATTAAATGTATTCGCAGTTGCATGCCCAAAGAAACTTTGCATCGTAATCAGAGTAACAAAAGCGCTGCAGTATCGTATCTATCTGCCGATCCCGGACAAGCGACTGACCCATACGGGAATATAGATACTGGATGTAGGAGTACAGTTCATAGAAAATGGTTCAAATGGCTCTGAGCACTATGGGACTTAACTTCTGAGGTCATCAGTCCCCTAGTACTTAGAACTACTTAAACCTAGCTGACCAAAGGACATCACACACTTCCATGCCCGAGGTAGGATCCGAACCTGCGACCGTAGCGGTCGCGCGGTTCCAGACTGAACCACCTAGAACCGCTCGTCCACACGGTCTGGCGACATGTACGGACAGCCAAATGGTACGGCGACCGCTGGCGGTAAGTGGAAAATCCGGGTTTGTGTCCCAGTCCGTCACAGATTTTCATTGTCGTCATTCCATTCTACAGCTGATGGTTGTCCTTATTCGCAATTGCGAATAAAAAAATTGGGTCTGAGCAGTATGGGACTTAACAGCGGTGGTCATCAGTCCTCTAGTCCTTAAAACTACTTAAACCTAACTGACCAAAGGACATCACACACTTCCATGCCCGAGGTAGGATTCGAACCTGCGACCGTAGCGGTCGCGCGGTTCCAGACTGAAGCACCTAGAACCGCTCGTCCACACGGTCTGGCGACATGTACGGACAGCCAAATGGCACGGCGACCGCTGGCGGTAAGTGGAAAATCCGGGTTTGTGTCCCGGTCCGTCACAGATTTTCACTGTCGTCATTCCATTCTACAGCTGATGGTTGTCCTTATTCGCAAATGCGAATAAAAAATTGGGTCTGAGCAGTATGGGACTTAACAGCGGTGGTCATCAGTCCCCTAGAACTTAGAACTAGTTACACCTAACTATCCTAAGGACATCACACACATCCATACCCGAGGCAGGATTCGAACCTACGACCGTAGCGGTCGCGCGGTTCCAGACAGAAGCGCCTAGAACCGCTCGGCCACTCCGGCCGGCAATTGCGAATAAATTTAATGTTTTTCATAACGGCTATAGTCGCCGCAGCTCCTGTTCCTATGGACGTGCAGGTATGTCCAAAGGAACATTGCATCGTAATCAGAATGACACAGGTACTGCAATGTCGCCTTCGAACGTGAACTAGTCATTAGATGCCACGTGAGTACAAATCCATCATGGGCTTTTCAGCCCTTCTAAACCAACTCAGGCCGACTGCTGGCGATGTGCTCGTGAAGCAGAAACGCGAAGGAAGAACTACAGCTAAACTAAGACTAGGAAGATGTCATGTACTGACGAGCAACGGTTATCGAGCATCGAGCAGGGTAGCTCTAATATTTGCACTAAATAAGCCGAAGGAACCATTCGTGGGTTCCAAAGTACTACCAGCTGTCCAGCAATCACAATGACTCCACAGGGAGTTAAAAAGGATGGGATACAGTGGTCGAGCAGCTCCCGATTAGCCACACATTTCTACAATCAATGTCAAGCAATGCCGTTGGACAGTGGATAAGTGGAAACGGGTGAGGTGGGATGACGAATCACGCTACAGCCTGTGGCAATCCCACCGGAGAATTTGGGTTTGGTGAGTACTTGAGAAGGTTATCTTCCACCATGTTTAGCACCAACAATGGAGTACGGAGGAAGTGATGTTACAGGATTAGAACGCTAAATGAAGATGAATAGGGGCGCATTGGGCAGCAGTATGTAGTGGGTACAGTACAGGAAAAGTTCGGAGGCGATTACTTATATGAGCATGAGAACGCACCCCGTCATAAACGAGCTTCAAATGTTTTTTATTCCAGTCTTTGACCAGAATATCAATTCTTTTGACGATGACCGGTTTCAGTCAGTAATGACAATCCTCAGATCTTTTCTACACCATGTCCTAAAGTGATAAGGCCGTAATGGCATCGTCAAAACATATAAATAAACTCAGCACATATGTTTTGACGATGCCATTACGGCCTTATCACTTTAGGACATGGTGCAGAAAAGATCTGAGGATTGTCATTACT
Organism: Schistocerca piceifrons; assembly: GCF_021461385.2. NCBI lineage: Eukaryota > Metazoa > Arthropoda > Insecta > Orthoptera > Acrididae > Schistocerca > Schistocerca piceifrons. Next base: position 273,807,830 of record NC_060140.1, on the reverse strand, counting down.
AACTGAAACCGGTCATCATCAAAAGAATTGATATTCTGGCCAAAGACTGGAATAAAAAGCGTTTCACAGTGTTGAATCACTATTCATACACGCGACTATGTCGCAGCTGGCGATATAAAGGAGCATCTTTGAGGCAATGGTCTGTGGACAATAACATTCCTGAAATGGATGATCTGACACATTCCTGGCGTGAACACAATGGAATAGATTTGGGATGAGTTACAACGTCGACTTAGTTCCAGACCCTAGCTTCCGATATCAGTAACTTCTATGATTTCAGGTCTTCAGGAAGAATAAGTTGTCATTCCTCAACAGACATTCAGACTCGCAGCAGAGTTCAAGGAGAAGGGTGGACACATCCCACATTAGTGTCCCCCAGTAGGTGTACGGATACTTTTCATCAGATACTCCAGTACAACCTTGCCCAGCAAAGCACTGAGACGTTCATACCAACCTTTGGGCAGATACCAGTTCTACGTTAGCGTTTAGTGGGGACAGTGCGGTAACGCTGTTACTAAGCTCCAGCGGCGGGAGGGGGGGCGGTGTGAGGTGGTGAGGCGTGAGAGGTCATCCTGTCCTCTGGCGAGGCCGCAGGTAAGCGAGCAGGCGGCCGGTTCTCCGTACGGCAGCCGGGGCCAGACGCTGTAACCGGGGCGGCAAGGCCGTCGCGAGGCCGCTTACGTAATGCGCGCCGGCTCGGCGGTGCGGGGCGGGGCGCGAGCCTCTGTAACAACGGGAGGCTGCCGGCTGCCGCTGCCGCTGCCCCGGACACTCTGGCGCGGGGGGCTCGCGTGGCTACTCGTCCGCAGGAAAAATCTCGTTGCCTTTACCAGTCGTGGCACGGGACGAGGGCGTGCACGCAGATGGGATGTACCGAGCCACGAGACAGCACAATCGGACGAGCAGACTGAGGTGACTTTGCGCTCTCAGCGCTCTCCAACGGCGGTTGCCGGCCTTATTTGGCTCGCCATGCCGTTTGTTCACGAAGATGTATGAGCGCAAAATTCCTACGTTAGCTCTATTAAAAAATATCTTTCTTCCCTTGCCCGTATGCTAAAAAATTAAAAATACAAATTTAGCTACTGAAGCATCTTCATGTTCTGTGGGTTGCAGGGGTTGTGACCCCTGGGGAGGTGGGTGGGAGTTTTCTGTGCCTGTGTGCGTATACTGCATACCGCTGTGTAAGGCGGGTAGCCTTGAGCGGGACTTAGCCGCTGGACGTGGTTTGCATAAAAGCTTCAGTGTCCATGAACATGGTTCAAATGGCTCTGAGCACTATGGGACTTAACTTCTGAGGTCTTAGAACTTAGAACTACTTAAACCTAACTAACCTAAGGGCATCACACACATCCATGCCCGAGGCAGGATTCGAACCTGAGACCGTAACGGTCGCGCGGTTACAGACTGTAGCACCTAGAACCGCTCGGCCACTCCGACCGGCCCGTGAACATGTACTAAGACAAAAAGGAAAGACGCATGTCCAGTCAATAAGGACATCAGCTTATAAAAGTTTACGAAATCGAACCAACTCACCCCTGACAGAGAGCACACTTATTGTGGTGTCACCGCCAGTCACCACACTTGCTAGGTGGTAGCCTTTAAATCGGCCGCGGTCCGTTAGTATACGTCGGACCCGCGTGTCGCCACTATCAGTGATTGCAGACCGAGCGCCGCCACACGGCAGGTCTAGTCTAGAGCGGCTCCCCATCACTCGCCCCAGTTGTAAAGCCGACTTTGCTAGCAATGGTTCACTGTCTACATACGCTCTTATTTGCCGAGACGACAGTTTAGCATAGCCTTCAACTACGTCATTTGCTACGACCTAGCAAGGCGCCATATTCAGTTACTATATCTTCAAAAACGGTTCAAACGGCTCTGAGCACTATGGGACTTAACTACTGAGGTCATCAGTCCCCTAGAACTTAGAACTACTTAACCCTAACTAACCTAAGGACATCACACACATCCATGCCCGAGGCAGGATTCGAACCTGCGACCGTAGCGGTCACGCGGTTCCAAACTGACGCGCTTAGAACCGCACGGCCACACCGGCCGGCTACTATATCTTCTGAACAGATAATATTGTGACTCATGTACCGTCAAGAGCGACGTTCATCATTAATGGATTAAAGTTAAGTATCAGACTAATTACGTCCGCTTTCTGAATTCTAATTCCTTGTCATGTTCCAGACCTCACGTCAGTGTAGTCCTTCCCTCCTCACGCCAGCCTGCGTGAGGTAAAACGCGTGCATTTCGGCCTCCTCTAGTAACACGGTGTTGGCTCTTCAGCCAACACAACACTTATATTTATGGAGTACGTAACATCAAATATTACAGAAATTAATTTCATAAGAAAGTCCCACGAACTCTTAGAAAAGGCGAACGTGCAAAAAAGAAAAAAAGAAAAAAAAGGGATGCAGCGGGACGAGAATCCTCTGTAACGTGGCGCATCTACTAACTACACTTCGCTGTGGCTCTGCAATGAGCGAATTTGTTTTTCATCAGGTTACCTTCCATTAAGAATGTGGGCGCACTCAACGACTGCGATATGACTCTCAAATGATGGAGCACAGAAATCAGTAGTCCTTTGGCTTCAGTTTTTATTAGACAACTCTAGATTTCGGCTACTGCCCAGCAATTATCAATGCACTATCTCGTGATATCAATGCATGTCCTAGTACGTTAGTCCACCGTTGTTCGGGCTTCAGTCACAGTTCGTTCTGTATGAAATATTCAACTTGGAGAGTAAGTATTCCAAAAATGGTTCAAATGGCTCTGAGCACTATGGGACTCAACTGCTGTGGTCATAAGTCCCCTAGAACTTAGAACTACTTAAACCTAACTAACCTAAGGACAGCACACAACACCCAGCCATCACGAGGCAGAGAAAATCCCTGACCTCGCCGGGAATCGAACCCGGGAACCCGGGCGTGGGAAGCGAGAACGCTACCGCACGACCACGAGATGCGGGCAGTAAGTATTCCCTTTCATTTATTGTTATGGCATATGGCTACCAGGTCTGTTTTTATCCCAGTGTGATGGTGATTTTATTACAATTTCTGAACATGTGGTGTGCATACATTTTGTCTTCAGTGGGCCTTATCTACTCCTTGTACACTCCGTCTTCGGGCCACAAGTGGCCCATCGGGACAATCCAACCGCCGTGTCATCCTCAGTTGAGGATGCGGAGAGGAGGGGCGTGTGGTCAGCACACCGCTCTCCCAGTAGTTATGATGGTTTTCTTTGAGCGGGGCCGCTACTAATCGGTCGAGTAGCTACTCAATTGGCATCACGAGGCTGAGTCCACCCCGAATATTCCTTGTACCTGGTATTAAAATTTGTTGCTGTCAAACTAATATATTTAGGAATCCAGCTATTATATTTGAATTCTTATACTTCTGAACTACTGTTTATATCTTTCTCTTCTGTCCCAGTTTTTCATTAATTTATTTATTTTTACCCGTGTACTACATCTATTTCAGGTCCGTCAACAAACTTTTATTAGGTCCTTGCATAGGGGAGGGTGGAGGAAACAAAAACTAATGGTAGTTTTTTATTATAAGTACCTTGTAGGCTTATCTACTGCGAAAGTATAATTTCTTCATTCACAGTTTCATTAGTTTCTGACACTGGATACTAACACAGCAAAGAACATCAAGAAACTTTTAAAATACCACTCCCTGGGTGTGCCCTTGACTCATAAGTTCACACCCAGTCTTGTAATAGGAATAATATCTAGTTATCTCATTTAGTACTGCGCACTATCTTTCTTTCATCAGTATTTAAAGACAGCTGCCAGTTTGTTCATCACGTGGAAAAATTTTCGATTTTGTTCGACAGAATTAAACAAGACGCACTGCCATCGTTTTACACTGTAATACAATGCGAGAAGTAGTTAAAAAAATCTAATTATCAATTCTTTTTTTGGAACATAGTCCCAGGAAAGACAGCCATCTATTAATATTATACCTTCCACTTTTCCACGCCTGCACAGACGGACCTGCTCCACACCAACGGTTCCTACTGTCATCATGGAATGTCAGATCTGAATATTATCCCTTAGAAGATAGAAACTGGTCATCCAAAAACAAAAAATTTAAATGCGATCTCGTATGTGTTTACTAAAATAAGATCAAATTATCACTTGAAAAAATTAAATTACCTAATCAAGTTTTGTAGTAGGTACATGTCTGCGGCCTTGGTACACACTGACATCCCCGCCCTACAGTAGTGTTGTAGCGCATCGCTAGAAAACCAAAACTAATAAGACTCTCATGTCCACTTTATCAACAGCCTACACCATTTTTCTTTGGCTCTGCTGCACTATAGTACTGGGACATGGGGATATCAAACAATACTGAACATATGAGCTATTACTTTTTCTTCCTTACTATTGAGAAAATTGTCAAAATTGTTCAAATGGCTCTAAGCACTATGGGACTTAACATCTGAGGTCATCAGTCCCCTAGACTTAGAATTACTTAAACCTAGCTAAGCTAAGGACATCACACACATCCATGCCCGAGGCAGGATTCGAACCTGCGACCGTAGCAGCCGCGCAGTTCCGGACTGAAGCGCCTAGAACCGCTCGGCCACAGGAGAAAATTGTCCTTTTGTTATTAACCTTTACGTTGGTGAATAACTGAAGTCACAACAGACAAACAAATTTTATCAAATATACGAACATCATAATTTTGAACAGTTTCTGCTAGCAGAGTTCTTAAGCTAAGTTAGTTTGTTGCTGGCTACAAATATTTTATCCTGATGCAGCCAGCCAGCTGCGGGGATACAGACAGTTTTTCAGAATTTGGAGTGTCATCTTTAGAGCTCATGTGCTACAGAACTATCCATAAATACAGCAACTGTACAAGTAATTTAGCCTGTGAGAATGCTACTAAAATAATTTTAGAGGGAAGTCTTTAATCTGTATGTACACTATGACTGTACATGTAACTCAGATTATGTTTTGTTCGTATCTACTGTTCACGCACATTGTGACCAAAAACGTATGCAAGGGAGTAGCACTGTGACATATGGAGATGGCGAGTGTAATTTATTTATCGATTAGTTAGCATGACCAGACCTCTTACATCCGACCACGAACAACGCAGGCAAGAAAATATTGCATAACAATCACGATGATAGTAATCTGTATTAATGAAAAAAATGAAAGCTGGAAATAAAATAAAGTAATAATAATAATGCCCGCCCGGTTATCCGTGCGGTCTAACGCACTGCCTTCCGGGCGGGAAGGCGTGCCGGTCCCCGGCACGAATCCGTCCGTCCGATTAGTGTCGAGGTCCGGTGTGCCGGCCAGTCTGTGGATGGTTTTTAAGGCAGTTTTCCATCCGCCTCGGCCAATGCTGGCTGGTTCCCCTTATTCTGCCTCAGTTACACATGTCGGCGATTGCTGTGCAAACACTGTCTGCACGTACGCGTACACCATAGTTACTCTACCACGCAAACATTGGGGTTACACTCGTCTGGTGTGTACAGGGGGGGGGGGGGGGGGGGTGCACTGGGGGCCGCGCCGCTCAATAAGCTTGGGTTCTGTGTGGGGCGGCGGTGGGGTGAGTGGACTGCTGTAGCCTGTTGTGGGGTTGTGTACCACTGAGGACTACGGCGGGGACGAAACCGCTCCGTCGTTTCTAGGTCCCCAGTTCAATACAATACAATAGAATAATAATAATATAATAAAGGAGGCGTCAAGAATAACTAACTCCTCCCGAACAGGTCATGAAGGCCCAAAGGTACCGACCGGCCGCCGTGTCATCCTCAGACCACAGGCGTCACTGGATGCGGATATGGAGGGGCATGTGGTCAGCACACCGCTCTCCCAGCCGTATGTCAGTTTCCGAGACCGGAGCCGCTACTTCTCAATCAAGTAGCTCCTCAGTTTGCCTCACAAGGGCTGAGTGCACCCCGTTTGCCAACACCGCTCGGCAGACCGATGGTCACCCATCCAAGTGCTAGACCAGCCCGACAGTGATCTGACGGGAACCGGTGCTACCACTGCGGCAAGGCCGTTGGCAGCATCAAGAATGATACTGATTAATTTGCATATTTGAAGACTTGTTCGGTTTTAGAAGAAGTGGAAGGGGCAATAAAAGTGGAGAAGATTGAAATGGCTGCTAGGAAGGAAAAGAAGAGAACTGCGCTTCCATCTCTGGTGTTCTGTGTAGTGTGGCGGCTCCTTTTTCTTCGATATCATGTAATTCATTGTTAAAAGTACTGATGAAGTTACATGACTGATAAATCTCTGTCAAAATGGCATTTTTTGGAAATAAAATATCTGTGAAGAAGGCCATGGCAGACACAGGTTTCGTTCATACTAAGTCAGCAAATGGACGATCGTTTATTATTAACTACAACAACTTAAAAGTACGAGGATTGCCCAGAAAGTAATGCACCCCATTTCTTTTTTTCTCAGCCGAAAACAATGCTGCGAATGCGAAACGTTATGTGTGTATTACTTGAAGTCTCCTGAGTGAGTGCGCCAAGTTTCCTACACTTCCGACAGATAGCGTTGCTGCAGGACAGCTTCAAAATGGCGTCTGTAGGTGATTTACGTTACAAGTAATGTGCCGTCATTGAATTTATCACTGCAGGGAAAGAGCCTGTGGGGAATATTCATAATGGCTTGCGCAAAGTCTATGGCGCATCTGCTGTCGACAGAAGTGCAGTTACTCGCTGGGCACGGAGGGTGATGTCATCGGAAGGCGGTTCGGCGGAGCTCCACGATTTGCAGCGGTCTGGGAGACAATCGACGGCTGTCACACCTGAAATGTCGCAGCGAGCCGATGTTGTCATTCGCGAGGACAGATATTCGTGGAAGACATCTTGTGGACGATGTCGAGGTGAATCACACAGTGAAGCGCTGGCTCCGCCACAAGGACAAGGATTGGTACCAACAGGGCAAACACTCCCTTGTTTCGCGCTGGAGGAAGGCCGTACCATACGATGGAGATTACGTGGAAAAATAAGATGTGTAGTTAAAACACCATTCTTTCGTGTGTATAAGTCTCATTATGTTCAATGAAGAATTGTTGAAAAAAAAAATGCGGTGCTTTACCTTCTGCGCAACCCTCGTACTATGCCCTCACAATGTCACTAGTTACACGTTATTCCTTCCGCAGCACTACTTACATAGAGGATTTTCCAAATCGGAACAGTCTTCCTGTGAATAACTGTAGCACACCATAAACACGCTTTGTAGCAGGTACTTTTAATATTACAAGTCGGCCTCCAACAGTCCTTCCACGCCGATATTTAATACCTCACCATAATCTTTTGTGTTTATCGCGGATCATAACGTCAACCAGTCCAACAAAACGCTGTTACACATTCCTTCATCCACTGCTGTCCTATCACTGTCTCCATCTCCCTATGCATCTGATTTAGCATTGATGTTAATTTCTCTGGGCGTAGCACATATACCGGTACAACGTTAACACACACTCATAAAATTTGCATATTTCGGGTAACGTAAGTAATGTCATTAATACAATCCATAAGTAAATATATACACAAAGGAAAATTCAGTTTCAGTATTTGTAAACAAACAAAACACTAGTCACGTAACTTCGTTTTTTCGACGTAATACTAAAAACCTTATCCTCACATGGACTACGAGTGGAACTGAAAGATACTGCCAACAACACAGCAGAGAAAATGTTGCCTGGCAACACTAACGGCCACACGAACTGCAGTTGCATATCAGGAACATTGCCAACCACTGTTGCCCGGAAATGTTTGGAGTAGTACATTTCCGGGGCAGAAATTTTAACATGGCCACGCTATTTCCACAAAATAGACGAAGGCTAGTGGAATGAGTGCTGTTCTTCTCCTTTTATATCACACAACGAACCAAGGTAGAAAGGCCGGAGTGTCCGAGCGATTCTAGGCGCTTCAGTCTGGAACCGCGCGACCGCTACGGTCGCAGGTTCGAATCCTACCTCGGGCATGGATGTGTGTGATGTCCTTAGGTTAGTTAGGTTTAAGTAGTTGTATGTTCTAGGGGACTGATGACCTCAGATGTTAAGTCCCACAGTGCTCAGAGCAATTTGAACAATTTTTTGACACTGTTCGGGTGTAGCCTGCCTGATGAGAACGTGTGAGAACATGCTACGTACACGCATGCATTGAGGCACATGGAAATCATTTTCAACGCACACTGTGACCGTTGCTGCATGGTGCAGCGCGGAGTAGACAGCAGTCTCTGTTACACTGCTGAATAAATAGTCTCTGGAAAGAAAACCATGCATTTCCGGACATAAGTTCATTAGAGCTTTTTTATTTCATACCTCCCATCGGTCAATCCATAGAGATAGTGCACGGTAGAAAAAATCACTCTGTGTAGACAAAGACAGACAGGTTTGTTTTGTATCCTGCCTGGAAGGCGGCGCGTGGGTCTGCTTCTGTAAGCTGAAGGGTAGGCCAAATGCAGGAAGTGAGTAGGAGCAGGAATAGGTGAAAATCTCTCGGTACTGCTCTTAGAAATGGTTTTACTATATAACAATATTAACTAAATACATAACTTTGCACTGAGGTGCACTGTAGGTAGTACATAGTCTCAATAGGAAGCCAACACCCTGTGTAGTTCTAGTGATATTTCCAGGTCGTCTGCTCTTGATCAATGGGCTGAAATTGGAGCGAAGCTCGTAGAGCTCCACCGCGCCGGCTAGAGGGCACTGTCGTCGGTGTCTCGTAGTGCCAACTTAGGAACTTGAACCTACACCGTGGCATCGTAGCTATCGATACCACAATTTGGCCAGGTCATAGCAGATATCCTGCACTCCTGGCGGACAAAACCACCAACACCTCGGCAGTAGGTCGGGAACTACTTGTAACAGCCTGCTACTACAGCAATAACGACCGACCGTACCCGCCATATTCTTGTGTAAGAATATACAGCCTACAGTTGCAGGTTAACTTCATCGTTTACCTAGGTTTCAACGTTAGTAATAACGTCTTCTTCAGAACCTGCAACAAGTTAATATTATAATGCGCTAGTAAATTATATTAGATATGGTCAACCTACAGGATGCAACGTGTAGTACTTACATAAAATATTATTTAAATGCTTGCCTAAAACAGATAGGGCGCCTGTTTAAAAATTCAGGTTTTAAAATTTCCTACTCGACGAATAATAGTTTAAAGCAAAATTTGGTTCATTCCCTTGGGAAAGACTGTGACAAGTCAGCGAAATCAGGCGTATATAAGATTATGTGTGATGATTGTCCATGTTATTACATAGGTCAAACAGGCAGAGCTATGGCAGTAAGATTTAAAGAACATCTTCCAATAAAGGGCGTAGGAACACGGGGGTCAGCCTTTGCGGAACATCTGGTGCAAATGCCTCATACATCTAAACCTTTACGTGATATAGAGTTACTACATCACGAAGTTAAGGGATACAGACTCGACACGCTTGAGGAACTACAAATGTATGCCCACCTAATTACAGATAGAGGCAATTTACTGAACGATCAACTGTATCTAAAAAATAGGGCATACTTCGAAGGCTTCCAGCCTATATTAGGTTTACAATAATTCATAATGCATGTGACCATTCCGTTTCTGTAATAATAGAACCTTTCCTACAGATGTTCATACGAGATTTGTTGGTCAGTTTATAAGGCTCTGTAGTAGAATGTAAAACGTAGTCATGCTGGATACTGTAATTAACTTACAATAGTAAAATATAAAATTAATTCATAGCAAAAAGGTTATCTGACGCGTGCGTAATAAGAGTTTGATTCTGTACGTCTTGCGCATGCGCGCCGCCCTCTGTAAGGCAGACCGAGAAGCCCTCGCGGTCCGCAGTCTCTAGTCACACGACGAGGCCCATACAACGAGCTTAAAGTGAATTTGCTACAGCTTGTTTAATAGAAGTGACAAAACCTTATGGTTATGCATCAAGTTTTTATAAAGTTGTTTCTCTGCCTCGTGATGATTGGGTGTTGTGTGATGTCCTTAGGTTAGTTAGGTTTAAGCAGTTCTAAGTTCTAGGGGACTGATGACCAATGACCACAGCAGTTGAGTCCCATAGTGCTCAGAGCCATTTGAACCATAGATGTTAAGTCCCATAGTGCTCAGAGCCATTTGAACCATTTTTTTTATAAAGTTGACTTACGACATGGCCTGTTTTAGGCAAACATTTAAATAATATTTTATGTAAGTACTACACGTTGCATCCTGTAGGATGATCATATCTAATATAATTTACTAGCGCATTATAATATTAACTTGTTGCAGGTCCTGAAGAAGACGTTATTACTAACGTTGAAACCTAGGTAAACGATAAAGTTAACCTGCAACTGTAGGCTGTATATTCTTATATAAACAATATCAGTTGCTGTCGCTGCATAAAAATGTTAAAAATTATGATATTCTTATGTATTGCAGCAGTGTTGTGGCAACACTACTTCAGCCACACATTGACGTGAAATATTACCCTTGCAGACGCACTTTAGCGTTCTTCGTACCACTGCGTCTGTCTGGCGCAGCCCGTCTGGCATGGACGTTTCACGGAAGGTGAGTCAGACGTAAACAGCCCGAAGCGCAGTGCAGCAGAATACGTTAGCGAGTCACGTCCACAGCACAGGGGCAGCCCCTGTCGCTCCGATTTGGGCAGGCGGTCCGCGAAACAAAGGGGAGAGCCAGGCGTGCTGGGAGGCGGGGCCGACCGTGACTCACAAACCGCCGCCTGTCCTCCACTCCAGCCACAGCCCTGACACTGGCCGCTGCAGCCGCTGCACACCGTGTGCAGCCGCCAGCACGTGCCAGTCTGCGCACGCTCCGCCAAAAGTCGCAGCAAGACCGTTTTGCACTGGATTCCCCACAAACAACGGCATTGGAGGTATGATCTGTCCACAAACTGATGAGCGACTAGTTCTCGCACTGTGGTACACTAAAGAGCCAAAGACACTCGTACAACTGCCCCGTGAGCACGCACAAGTGCCCCAAGACGACGTGGCATGGACTCGACTAATGTCTGAAGTAGTGCTGGAAAGAAATGACACCGTGTATCCTGCAGGGCTGTCCCTAAATCCGTAAGACTATGAATGTGTGGACATCTCTTCTGAACAGCGCGCTACAGGGTATCCCAGACATGCTCAATGATGTTCATGTCTATGGAGTTTGGTGGCCATTGGAAGTGTTTAGACCCAGAAGAGTGTTCCTGGAGCCACTCCGTAGCAATTAAGGACGTGTGGGGTGTCGCATTGTCCTGCTGGAATTGCCCAAGTCCGTCGGAATGCACAATGGACATGAATGGATGAAGGTGATCAGACAGGATGCTTACGTACGTGTCACCTGTCAGAATCGTATCTAGACGCATCAGGGTCCCATATCACTCCAGTTGCACACGCCGCACACCATTACAGGGCCTCCACCATCTTGAACAGTCACCTGCTGACATGCAGGCTCCATGGATTCATGACGCTGTCTCCATATCCGTACACGTCCATCCGCTCGATACAATTTGAAACGAGACTAGTCCGATCAAGCAACGTGTTTCCAGTCATCAACAGTCCAATGTCGGTGTTGACGGACACAGGCGAGGCGTAAAGCTTTGTGTCGTGCAGTCATCAAGGGCACACGAGTGGGCCTTCGGCTCCGGAAGACCATATCGATGATGTTTCGTTGAATGGTTCGCACATTGACACTTGTTGATGCCCCAGCAATGAAATCTCCAGCAATTTGCGGAGGCGTTGCACTTCTGTCACGTTGAACGATTTTCTTAAGTTGTGGTTGGTCCCGTTCTTGCAGGACCTTTTTCCGGCCACAGCGATATCGATGATTTGATATTTTACCGGATTCCTGATATTCACGGTACACTCGTGAAATGGTTGTACGGTAAAATCGCCACTTCATTGCTACCTCGGAGATGCTGTGTTCCATCGCTCGAGCGCCGACTATAGCACCGCGTTCAAACTCACTTAAATCTTGATAAGCTGCCATTGTAACAGCAGTAACGGATCCAACATCTGCGTCAGACACTTATTGTCTTATATAGGAGGCATCTAAATTTGCATGCCTATACCAGGTCTTTGGCGCTTCAGTGTATTTCTGGTCTTACAGCCATAATATTGACCTGCAAGAAGCTGTTCTTAGAGGAGCTGAGAAGACAGCGTTGGAGAGATGACGGTGTGGGTACCGATGACAGAGGGTTTGTTCGGTACGGCTATCTTGAGAAAGACCGCCAAAACTGTAGTCCTCCACAATGATTGGTTGCTGCATTCGGAAGTAGTTCTCGAAAATCATAAATTTGTGTTATTAATAATGAAAAGCTTAACACTGAATTTACTTGCATTTCATATAAAAGCATATCTTAATGGCAGACTATTATTCCATTATTTCCAAAGCTTTAATTATTAGCAGAATAATAAACAACTGACAAAAGAAGAGGCAGACGAAATCTTCGGATAGCGCCTATCTTGGGTGTGCGGGCGAAGTGGTTCGGGTGTAAGGTCAGAGCTGGTTCGGCAGTGTTGGGGGACAGACATGTTGTCTTCCTTGGTCGATGTTGGTTAACATCTTAGCAATACCTGTTTTTTTTGGACATGTAATTGAGAACTAGTGTGATAGTAATTATAGAAACATGCAAGTTATTGTTTTGTTTATTTCCTGTGAAAGTGTGAAGAAAAATTTGGAAATTTATGGTAAGGACTATGGAAGCAAACTGCTGAGGTCATCTGTCCCTAGGCTTACGCACTACTTAACCTAACTGAAACTAACTTACGCGAAGGACCACACATACCCATGCGCGAGACTGCTACGGTCGCAGGTTCGAATCCTGCCTCGGGCATGGATGTGTGTGATGTCCTTAGGTTAGTTAGGTTTAACTAGTTCTAAGTTCTAGGGGACTGATGACCACAGATGTTAAGTCCCATAGTGCTCAGAGCCATTTGAACATACCCATGCCCGAGGGAGGACTCGAGCCTCGGAAGGGGGAAGCCGCGCGAACCGTGAAAAGGTGCCTCAGACCGCACGTCAAAAGTGTGAAGACTGAACGTTATTTGTGATTCATAAAGAGGAATATAATTGTGCGGTTTCTCGTCTTCTGCAAGTGTAAAGCGAGTGACAAAATTAATTATTTATACAATATCAGTTCGTCGCTAAGAGTTTATTACAGCCTCAAGGAAACGGATTCACGACATACGTGCTGTTTTCTGCAGAGGGGTCAACAACCATAGACGACTGCAAGATGGTGAACATTATTCAGAACTTAGGGCATTCCATTCAGGACGGTGGAAGCAACTAGCCACATCTCGTGAACTGCAACATTAGCACAAATGAGATGAGTGACACGTCATTTGAGTAACACAGAGGAGGTATGGAGGCGGGAAATATTCGAGGTAAGGAATTAATCATATACACGAAAATCTCTCCGTATGTATATCTCTCCCTGTCTCTTCCACTTGCCGTAGTACCACTGAAAAGATGACGGAAGTAACTGGTACTGTTAGTGGCGTTAGGAAACAGCTGAAATAGTTAAAATTGAACAAAACTTCAGGGCCCTATGGTATCCCTTCAGCTGCTATACTGAATTTGCGGCTGAGTTAGCCCCTCTTCTGTAATCTATCGTAGTTCCACTAGAAAAAAAAACCACTCCCAGTTCTTAGAAAAAAGCAGGGTTACACCCGTCTATAAGAAAGATAGTAGAAGTGATTAAGTCGTTTAAGTATCTAGTTGTCTCGTATGTCGCTGTTAGATCTGAAAAGGAATGTTGGTGCTAGAAGCTGTTTGAGAACGAAAATTAACCCCGCTGAGAAGAAAAACTTTCCTCGTAGTCTTCATATGAAAAATAACCTTTGTTTCGTTCTTGTTAACTGTGTGTCTAGCTGTGCAGAAGCAGGAAGTCAAGGTAATTTAGTCATCAGTGGACAATGGAAGCAACTGAAAACTATTACTCAGTTGTAAATGCCACAGGATCCATTTTTTTTAGTCGCAGTATAACGCATCGATTTTGTTTATTACATGCGTGGAAGTCTAGGTGAGTTTCGAAGTTGGAAGTCTAGGTGAGTTTCGGAGTTTAGCTACTCGCGCAGTAAGGCACGCTCTCCGCCCGTTACGCCGTAGCTGCTTACCGCCCTGTATAAATTGCTAAATTGCTCCGCAGAAGCGCCAGGGTCACAACGAAGCGTTTCGCAGAAAACTAATGCGCACAGCTCATCGTGGCGACCTTCACGTCAAGCCGGCATTCCAGGAAGGAGCTGTTATATCTGCTCTCGTTATCAGCCATTGCTCGTCTGCGTACCCTTGGGCACAAGTAATCATCTTATTTGTACAGCGCATTTGTGCTGTGCGTTCTCAGCGCATCACAAGTCCTGCTATAAACGTAATAACGTAAATGTGGTATCCTTTTAGCTGTGCTAGAAACAGCAACAGTGCTCTGAATACGAGTAAACAATGAACTTTGGGAATTTGTGAATTTGTATTTTCTTTGTGTGTCCTCATACTTTTACATAGTGACCTGAAAACAATAGATGTCATGTTAACGACAGTCTACAGCACCTCTACCGTTTCGTAGGTCGTCATTCTGTGCGTTGTAGGTTCCTTTCATAGCTGACATTGATAAACAAAAAGTAAAAAAACAGGAAAAGTACTTGTGAAGTGATCCCGCTAAGTAATTCAATGTTGAGGAGATTTTTGGGAAACTCAACTCGTTATTTCTTTGTTTTATTTCCTAAATTATAAATATGGTCTCTTTCGTGCAATGGACATCAAGGAAAGAATAGCAAAAAAAAAAAAAAAAAAAATCGATCTTAGTGAACACTAAGATGAAAATCTACAACACAATGATGTGCCCATCAGTAATGTACGGTTCAGAAACATGGAGCATGACTAAGCGAGAAAGGGAAAAACTGAAACTTCCTGGCAGATTAAAACTGTGTGCCGGACCGAGATTCGAGCTCGGGACATTTGCATTTCGCGGGCAAGTGCTCTACCATTGAGCTTCCCAAGCTTGCAAGCTTCATATCAGCGCACACTCCGCTGCAGAGTGAAAATTTCGTCCTGAAAGGAAAAACTATTAATATTTGAAAGAAGAGTAATGAGGAAGATATGGGGACCTGTTTTAGATAACGGAGACTGGAGGAGGAGGAAAATGGAGGAAATCTACCTTCTGATGCGACAACCAACTATCCTACAGAAGATAAAGAGCAAAAGAATACCATGGGTGGGCCATGTAGCTCGTATGCCAGATGGAAGACAGGCGAAGATGGCACTAGCGGGGAAACCGAACACCAAACGCTCCATAGGATGACCAAGGCAGCGCTGGATGGACGACCTGGCGAAGGACCTACCAGCCCTGGGAATTGAAGATACCTGGTGGAACCGGGCACAAAACAGGGAGGAATGGAGGCAGTTTGTGGAAGCAGCGCGTGATCTGCAGGGCCTGTGATCGCTGAATATCTACCTATCTATCTGTCTCTTTCTCTTTCAAGTATCAGTCACTGGACTGGTCGATGATGAGCTTTTTCTCTATCGGCGCGCTACGACGCTAATTATGGTGGACCTAAATACGACATGCGGAAGTTTTGGCAAAATTTACAATCGTGATGTTAATGGTAAACGACTGACTTCAGACACTTCGAACTACAGGACACTGCTAGCAAGTCGTGATTCCATAAAACAGCCAAATCCAGAACAACACTTGCAGCTCATTGTTGAAAACAGTAACAAATATCTTCCCGAGAGGCCGTCCAATTCATACTGACAGTCACTGTCTCAGTTGCTAGCTGCTAGAGATTTTTTAGCAAACTCAGTCTCATATTTTCGTATCCCGGGACATATACGCGGTAAAGTTAAGTAAATGAACTAGCGCTGCTTACTAATGAAACGTATTTGTTGAGCTAATACGGTATGCAGATTGATTTTTAAAACCGAATGTTCTCTCTGTAGAGAGACCACTTTCAGGGTTTCCTTTTATCAAAGAACGCAACAAATAATTAATGATATGTAGCTTCCTGACAAATTTGACATTTGTGCCGTTCCTGGAAACGAACTCCGAACCTTTGCCTTTCAACATGTCCTCAGAGGTTTACTTCCGCTAGCACCTCTTCTACTATCTTCCAAACTTCACAGAAGTTCTACATACAACGC
Organism: Schistocerca piceifrons; assembly: GCF_021461385.2. Taxonomy (NCBI): domain Eukaryota; kingdom Metazoa; phylum Arthropoda; class Insecta; order Orthoptera; family Acrididae; genus Schistocerca; species Schistocerca piceifrons. The sequence goes on along the minus strand of NC_060140.1, from coordinate 273,791,720 downwards.
AGCACGTTCACTCCAGCGGACAAAATGGGTTAGGTACAGCCTAGGGGATTATTTGCAGAATGTCTGAAGCAGGATGTGCACTGATCTTAAACTCTTTGCTCGACAGGGACTCGAACCCGGAACCACTGCTTTTCGCAGTCAGCTTTCCTATAGAGATGTGTAGGTGCGAATCACGACCCACCCTCACAGCTTTTCTTCCGCAACATGCAGCAAGAACTCTGCTGCAGAGTGAAACTTCATTATGTTGATAATTTGTAGCTGTCATACAACAACAATATTTAATTTCTCCTGATTTTTAGAGATTGAGTTCACTGCACTTCCAGAATCACTGAAAAAACACTTTGTTTGGTTTGGGCCGGCAGGGGTGGCCGAGCGGTTCTAGGCGCTACGGTCTGGAACTGCGCGACCGCTACGGTCGCAGGTTCGAATTCTGCCTAGGGCATGGATGTGTGTGATGCCCTTAGGTTAGTTAGGTTTAAGTAGTTCTAAGTTCTAGGGGACTGATGACCTCAGAAATTAAGTCGCATAGTGCTCAGAGCCATTTTTTGTTTGGTTTGGGACTTGCGACTGGAAGTTTGGTTACTTCTTGTTGAAACATATAAATAAATACACTAAGGCGACAAAAGTCGTGGGATACCTCCGATAATCGTGCCGGATATCCTTTTGCCCTGCGTAGTGCAGGAATTCGACTTGGGATGGACTCAATTCACTGCAGAAAAACTGAGTCTTGCTGCCTCTACAGCCGCCCATAACTGCGCAATTGTTGCCGCTGCAGGCTTTTATGCACCAACTGATCGTTCCATAAATTTTCGACGGGATTCATTTCGATTGTTCTGGGAGGCCAAACCATTCGCTGTAACTGTGCGAAATGTTCTTTAGACCAATCGAGAACAGTTGTTGTTGTGTGAGATGGCGCGTTGACATCAATAAAAATTCCATCGTTGTGTGGGAACATGAGGTCCATGAGTCGTTGAAAATGATCTCCAAGTAGCCGAACATAATCTTTTCCAGCCAAGGATCGATTCAGTTGGACCAGAGGACCCATTTCATTCCATGTAAACACAGCCCAATCAATTATGGAGTCACCAGTGGCTCGCACGGTGCCCTGTTGACAACTTGGATCCATGGCTTCATGGGGTCTGCGCCACACTCGAACCCTATCATCAGCTGAAATCGGGACTCATCTGACCAAGCCACGGTTTTACAGTCGTCTAGGGTCCAACCGATGTAGTCGCTAGCCCAGGAGAGGTGCTGCAGGCGATGTCGTGCTGTTAACAAAGGCACTCGCTGTGGTCGTCTGCTGCCTTGGCCCATTAACTTCAAATTTCACCACATTGTCCAAACGGATAACTTCGTCGCACGTCCCACGTTGATTACTTCAGTTCGCAGTGTTGCTTGTCTATTAGCACTGACAACTCTAAGAAAATGCCACTGCATTATCCGCAGTGAGACGCCTTGCCTCAAATTTGGTACTTGCATCGCACTCTTGACGCTGCGGAATTTTAAATTCCTATAAGAAAGCAGGTGTTGACAGATGTGAAAATTACCGAACTATCAGTTTAATAAGTCACAGCTGCAAAATACTAACACGAATTCTTTACAGACGAATGGAAAAACTAGTAGAAGCCAACCTCGGGGAGGATCAGTTTGGATTCCGTAGAAACACTGGAACACGTGAGGCAATACTGACCTTACGACTTATCTTAGAAGAAAGATTAAGGAAAGGCAAACCTACGTTTCTAGCATTTGTAGACTTAGAGAAATCTTTTGACAATGTTGATTGGAAATACTCTCTTTAAAATTCTAAAGGTGGCAGGGGTAAAATACAGGGAGCGAAAGGCTATTTACAATTTGTACAGAAACCAGATGGAAGTTATAAGAGTCGAGGGACATGAAAGGGAAGCAGTGGTTGGGAAGGGAGTGAGACAGGGTTGTAGCCTCTCCCCGATGTTATTCAATCTGTATATTGAGCAAGCAATAAAGGAAACAAAAGAAAAATTCGGAGTAGGTATTAAAATCCATGGAGAAGAAATAAAAACTTTGAGGTTTGCCGATGACATTGTAATTCTGTCAGAGACAGCAAAGGACTTGGAAGAGCAGTTGAATGGAATGGACAGTGTCTTGAAAGGAGGATATAAGATAAACATCAACAAAAGGAAAACGAGGATAATGGAATGTAGTCGAATTAAGTCGGGTGATGCTGAAGGAATTAGATTAGGAAATGAGACACTTAAAGTAGTAAAGGAGTTTTGCTATTTGGGGAGCAAAATAACTGATGATGGTCGAAGTAGAGAGGATATAAAATGTAGACTGGAAATGGCAAGGAAAGCTTTTCTGAAGAAGAGACATTTGTTAACATCGAGTATAGATTTAAGTGTCAGGAAGTCATTTCTGAAAGTATTTGTATGGAGTGTAGCCATGTATGGAAGTGAAACATGGACGATAAATAGTTTGGACAAGAAGAGAATAGAAGCATTCGAAATGTGCTGCTACAGAAGAATGCTGAAGATTAGATGGTTAGATCACATAACTAATGAGGAAGTATTGAACAGGATTGGGGAGAAGAGGAGTTTGTGGCACAAGATGACCAGAAGACGGGATCGGTTGGTAGGACATGTTATGAGGCATCAAGGGATCACCAATTTAGTATTGGAGGGCAGCGTGGAGGGTAAAAATCGTAGAGGGAGACCAAGAGATGAATACACTAAGCAGATTCAGAAGGATGTAGATTGCAGTAGGTACTGGGAGATGAAGAAGCTTGCACAGAATAGAGTAGCATGGAGAGCTGCATCAAACCCGTCTCAGGACTGAAGACCACAACAACAACAACAACAAGGAGTTTGTTTGTGTTGTTACCCCCGGATGATAATTACACGAAATATTTGTCAGGATTCGTAAGCAGTGGGTCCCTGAGGTACCGAATAAGCGAACACCGAGAAGTAAGTTTAAACAGTTTATTAACAAAAGACTGATTATAAAACACGCACGCTACGCGCTCCCATCATCACTGTGTCTGACATCCTAACACCGGCTAATTACGGTCGTATCGAAAGGCTCCATGGTGAGCTAAGAAAAGAGACATATTCGCGGCCGAGGCCGCGCTAGTTTTACGGCGCGCTACGGACGGCGGCCAGGGGCTTACTCTCTTCTCTCTTGTGGCGCACTGAGACCGGACGCACGTCCACTGACCGAGCAAATTGTCACCATTCCAAGATAGGTCGGCTGGCGAGAGCGTGTTACGTACTGTACAGCTAGTGCAAACCCGTAGACCCTTACATTCCCTAACTACACTACTGGCCATTAAATTTGCTACACCAAGAAAGATGTTCTAGGCGGCTGATGACCTCAGACGTTAAGTCGCATACCGCTCAGAGCCATTTGAACCATTTCAAAACTAGCTTTCAGAAACCTAGCTTCGTTTGGATTTTACGTGTAAAAAAATAAAATGCGTCTTTGGTGAATTTTTACACGCACTATTTCTGTGTTTCAGATTTGTGTGAATCGATGCAAATTTTGTAAGAAGCTAGACAGATGCATGTAATTAATGGTAGCCCAGTTGTTTTGTGAAAGCATTCTCAGTTGCCTCGATAGAAGCAACGTGGTTCTAAAGAAAATAAAAAAACCTATGCAGGATCAGTTGTCGCCCGAGTCAACAAAAATCTACGTCGGTAGCCAAACTATGGCAATCTGATTTGAAAATAACGGTACAGTAAAAACTGAGAACCGGAATGAAAAATGCTCCTACCGTAGCACAAAAAGTTGAATATGTCTTGTGGAGAGTTAGGGATGCACACTACTGGCCATTAAAATTGCTACATCAGGGCGATGAAGAGCTGCAGACGCGAAATTTAACCGACAGGAAGACGATGCTGTGATATGCAAATGATTAGCTTTTCCGCGCATTCACACAAGATTGGTGCCGGTGGTGACACCTAAAACGTGCTGACGTGAGGAAAGTTTCCAACCGATTTCTCATACACAAAATGCAGTTGACCAGGCGTTGCCTGGAGAAACGTTGTTGTGATGCCTCGTGTAAGGAGGAGAAATGCGTACCATCACGTTTCTGACTTTGGTAAAGGTCGGATTGTAGCCTATCGCGATTGCGGTTTATCGTATCGCGACATTGCTGCTCGCGTTGGTCGAGATCCAATGACTGTTAGCAGAATATGTAATCGGTCGGTTCAGGAGGGCAATACGGAACGCCGTGCTGGATCCCAACGGCCTCGTATCGCTAGCAGTCGAGATGACAGGCATCTTATCCGCACGGCTGTAACGGATCGTCTCGATCCCTGAGTCAACAGATGGGGACGTTTGCAAGACAACAACCATCTGCACGAACAGTTCGACGACGTTTGCAGCAGCATGGACTATCAGCTCGGAGACCATGGCTGCGGTTACCCTTGACGCTGCATCACAAACAGGAGCGCCTGCGATGGTATACTCAACGACGAACCTGGATGCACGAATGGCAAAACGTCATGTTTTCGGATGAATCCAGGTTCTGTTTACAGCATCATGATGGTCGCACCCGTGTTTGGCGACATCGCCGTGAACGCACATTGGAAGCGCGTATTCGTCATTGGCATACTGGCGTATCACCTGGCGTGATGGTATGGGGTGCCATTTGTTACACGTCTCGGTCACCTCTTGTTCGCATTGACGGCAGTTTGAACAGTGGACATTACATTTCAGTTGTGTTACAACCCGTGGCTCTACCCTCCATTTGATCCTTGCGAAACCCTACATTTCAGCAGGATAATGCACGACCGCATGTTGCAGGTCCTGTACGGGCCTTTCTGGATACAGAAAATGTTTGACTGCTGCCCTGGCCAGCACATTCCCCAGATCTCTGACCAATTGAAAACGTCTGGTCAATGGTGGCCGAGCAACTGGCTCGTCACAATACGCCAGTCGCTACTCTTGATGAACTGTGGTATCGTGTTGAAGTTGTGTGGGCAGGTGTACCTGTATACGCCATCCAAGCTCTGTTTGACTCAATGCCCAGGCGTATCAAGGCCGTTATTACGGCCAGAGGTGGTTGTTCTGGGTGCTGGTTACTCAGGATCTATGCACCCAAATTGCGTGAAAATGTAATTACATGTCAGTTCTAGTATAATGTATTTGTTCAATGAATACCCGTTTATTATCTGCATTTCTTCTTGGTGTAGCAATTTTAATGGCCAGTAGCGTATTTCCGAAGTGGTAGTCCTATGTCCCACGCGAGTAGCTCCAGCTATCATATGCGTTTTAGGTCTGTTAATTCCCAATGTGCGGCCATAATCACATCGGAAAACATTTCACATGATTATAAATGACAGCTTCACCAGTGCACTGCCCTTTTATACCTTGCGTACGCGATATTGCTGTATCTGTGTATGTGCATACCGCTATCCCATTAGTGTAACACGTCAGTTAGTTGCAGAAATAATATTGCTCTTGCCTAAAATACTTTTCAACTTTATTAACACCTTCAGATGCAGCATGTGAAGCATCCCCACCTCTTGTGGTTCCCTTTTTAGGTACTCCACATCGATGTCTGCTCGGAGATACGTATCGTCGGTGGGTTTTCCGGCTTTACTTCCCGACGTGACAGTGACGACTCTCCGATGAGATGCGGGCCTTTTGTTTTGCTATTACTACGCGTCTTGTAAATATCGCTTTTATTTAGTAATTAGCCCGGCTAAAACTCTCCCCTTTTATGATTAAGACAGCCTGCGCCACCTTTCGGAGGGAGTGGGGACGTCAAAGAGTCTCAAAAGTTCATATTAAGAAGTCCGTAAAACACATAAAAATTCACTTCAGTTAATGCCTACGCTTTCCGCTAGATGGTGCTGACTTACTGCTGAATAGCTTTGGTTCCGTAAAACCTTCGCTGATTAGTACTAGGTCAATGAAATAAGTAAAACACTCTTGTATTTCACTTTCACTCTATATTCAAAGATTAAGATGGTGATGCATGATGGTTTATTTAAAATGTTCCTAGCCTGGGGAAATCTAAATAGTCCGCAAATGCTGATATGCACGCGCTCTACGTCCAGATTCGCAACTAGCGGCACACGACACTTTCAAAAGTCCACACGTTAATATCTGAATACCTGTACCTCTGAATTCACTCGTATCAGCAGATAATTTGAGTTTCTGTAGTCTATATGTCCGTAAAGTTCCAATCTAGCACTAAAGACCTAAAATCCCCTTAATACTCCGTTGCTACCAACAGTCAGAGATCGTACACTACATCATTTTTAATCTCCGTAATATTGTAACAGTTTATCGTGAATCTTAACACGATAAAGTCCAATCTAATTATTGTCTCGCTGACTGTCACGGGTTCCCCGGCCTTTAACGAAACAATCAAGGAAAAAAGGCGGCAATGATAACGATCAGCCCTTTTTATAGGTTTTTCATCACAAGAGTTTAACGTCATTGCCTTCTCGATGACGGAGTTTCCGTGGCTTTGCTGTACTTAGACGTTAAACTACTTGCTGATATACTATAATTTTGATCTGCAATTACCGAACTCTGATTCTACACTATTTTCCCCTCTAAAAATTCTATTCTTAATTTTAAATTATTCTTTCTATAGCTTTCTATAGCTTTTATCACTGTAAACTGAACCGAGGTGTTGCACAAGGGCTGGGGTACGGATGAAATAAATCAAAATAAAAAGGGGAGAGATGAGGGGGGGGGGGGGGGTAGAATGTCGAATTTTGTCCCAATTGCACCACAGATTCCGCTCCAACAAAGAACAGCAAAGTGCATGACCGCCATCCAGAAAAATGCAGATATGAAGGGCAACGGAGAATGTTTTGCATGTAGTGAGCCTGAGCAGAGTCCAGCGCCGATCTTGGACGGCAGAGGTGCGGGCGGTGTGCGGAAAATGGCGACCGCGCCAGGGGCGATACTGCCGCAAGCGGATCTGCGCCCTTCCCAGGCAGTCCCCGCTGCCTTGGAGCGCAATGCGAGCGGCAGCAATTACACCTATATTTATTGCTGGCAGCGCGCCCAGTGAAGGCATTGCCGCGAACCGTTATAGTCCACCTGGCGGAGGTGGAGGCGGCCTTGGTCCGTTCTGCCAATCTTGGAGTGAGCCGCCGAGAGGCTGGTTTCCGCGTCCACGCTGGGAGCGCCTCGCCGTCAAGCTCCGGCCTCGGGACGGGCGCCGCACGCCCGAAATCGCTGACTAACCGCGTGCTCCAAGCCATGAATGGGAGTTAATACCTGTGTGTTATGTGACGCGTCCAGCAGTGAGCAGTGGGACATTCGTCCTGAGGTTACAGCTTCCTCGTCCTTGTTTGCTTTCAAATGAATATGTTTTATATATATTGACAGGGTACAGTACCGCCCGACATTGAAAATAGGTATAACATACTTCATTATTCTTGTCTGAACAACACTTTTTTTTTATAAAATAACTCAATTTCAATTAATACAGCGAAGCCAGATACCAGTGTGGGAAAGAATGACAATTTATTTATTTAATAGATCACATGTGCACTCCCTCAAAATAAATCCATACATCCAGTTTGGTGAGATCTGTGAAATGAATGAATGTATGGTCGTCTGCTAACCGCAGATAGTGAATGTGAATATATGATTATCTTTGAGACGATCCTTTGGCCACCTTTGGTGGGACCAAAGAGATGAAATTTACCTGAGCTTTGAGCGCCTGAAATGTGGCTGACCAATACGGTAGCAAGGTGCTCCCCCCATTTCAGCAGAGGTGCGAGAGGACCTGAAGAACGGCCATGTTTCAGCACTCTGCCGCTGGATCTTGTGTTGTTAAGACCTGTCTTAGTTGTGCTCCGTAAAGACAAAGGAGTGGAGACATGGTATGCATGTGGAATAGTTAAGAGTAGTTTGAAATAATAATTTCTCTATTTCAGGAACTTTTGTGGGGAGAATTAAATGTCAGGCAGGTAATATTAATGGGATCGTAGTAATCTTCGGAAGTGACCAACGGTCACAATGAAACCACGTGTAGCAATAAGTTGAAATACTTCCGTGTGCTTAAGTTAAGCTGAATTACTAGCGTGTGTACTATAAGTTGAAATATTTAAGAAATAGCGTGTGCAGGACTTGAAATTAGAGGCGAGTACTTCCACGTGGTGAGTACTGTGTAAGTCTCAATCTGTGCAGGAGACAAAGGATAAAGAGAAGTACTCGTCCATGGTATCAGTTGAGGACTCGTGTGTGTGATGAATATGTTCTTAATATTACTTTGCGAGATATGTTTCCGTGTGACGCTTGATTCAAACTATAACACTCTGAGAGAGAAACAAGGTGAGTCAGCCGTCTATCCAGCAACGCCACTTGGCTTGCATTGCACAGGAAGACGTGCATATATCTCCAGAGTTCATAGTAGGAAAGTAGAATTACGAAGTGGGGCAGTGTTGTGTGAAACTGGGATAAATATTAATTGAAGTGGGAAAGCTGAAAGTGATAATGTTGTGACTATTCCCTGTGTAGTATTTCATGTTGTAGTGTGGTGTATGTCATGTAATTTAAGTATGTGTGGTTTGCATGGGAGAGTAGCAAGGTAGTTTCAGAGGTAGTGGGTTATGCGTGTTCCTTTTGTACCGCTCGGTCTGGAGGAAAGTTTCGTGATGATGGTTGTGAGAGTCGAAGTGTGAGAAATAATAAATGATCCACCATCCTATCCAGAAAGTGCACTGTAGCGTTAAATAATTACGAGACCATAAGGTAGGGAATCACCAATGTAAAGCCATGCCCACTGGGCGGAATTTCTCATGTGTTATTGTTGTAGGTTATAGAATTTATGTGTTTAGGTTATAGAATTTATCGGAATAAATGAGATAGTGAAAAGAAAAAAGATTGGTGGACTCTTCCTTCGAATTGTATGTTGCCATGATGTCCCGAATTTATAATGTGTGCGCCATTCATATTCAGTGCGGTGGCCACGTGTCGATAAAAGCCGTTAAATAAAAGACAAAAAAGAAAATGTGGTATTTCCAGTGTGTAGTGAACAGTCAGAGTTCTGTAAATCACTGATAGTCAGATGTGCGTTTCCGTTGCGTATTATTCACACAGGAGGATAATTTGTAACTTAATTGTGAGTACGAGAGTTCATGTTACTCGATAAATAAGAATGAATCCACTCGCTTGGCAGACCACTCATCTTGCAGGCCTGACTGCTTGATGCCACAGTATGAGCAAGGCATGTGGGTGTCTCTCAATATATATTGCATGGGGGCTTAATTAAATAAAATGCAAATATTTTTAGTAGCTGTATGTCCGATTACGCTGTGTCTCGTAAACGGTTGGCCCTGACTAGTATTTTTACGCAATCTGACTGCATAGAACAACATCAAAGAATGAAAGAAAATTTTCATTAACACAACTAATTAATTAAGTCCCCAGCAACTATAAAACCAACGCAACAACAAGCACAAGAGTAACTGTTCTGTGTGTGGGAGTGTGACTCAACGTACACATCTGGCACGGTTCTTCTTCAACAAGACAAGAAATTTTAAATACCATTTATACTGACGTGATAGAAAAAAAATTAGAAATACTATAATTGCGCAAGAAAACCAGAATTACACTCTAATACAAGAACACACGCCAGATGCTTTGTTGACTGAACCTGTAATGACGCATTATTTAGGACACTGAATTAATGAGAGAGAAAAGAAATTTTTTTTTTTTTACCTTCGTTTATATTGATGAAAAGCACTCTAAACATTAAAATCTCTCCACACCGACTCGCTACTACTACATCTCAACCAGAACTCTCCAATATCACATCTCAGCAAGCACTGCCTACTAGCACATCTCAACAAACACTCTCTGCTACGAGTTCTTAACAAGCACTGACTACTACGAGCTCACCCCAAACACTCTACTACTACGAGACCTCGACAGGCACTGCCAGTGGAGGCGGCTGAATAATACTCTTTGGCGCAATCTCTGGCGCAGTGGCTCAGTGTAGCCACCTTTCATATGCCCCTCCTCCACAGGCCAGAATTTGATGGTATTTTTGCCAGCATTGGTGGTGAAAATACCACCAAATTCGTCCACAAAAATACAGACAAAAATAAAAGATAATATTAATACCTAAATATCACATAATTAGTTAAAATTTTGGTTTTCCACTGACCTTTCAATAACCTAATATATAAAATACAGTAAGCAATACAAATTCTTTCATACATGTGACTTTACATAATAGTTTACACAATACACAAAAAATCAGTTTATACAAATGTTCACATAAAATGCTTTCAATGATTAGTTTCAGTAGTATCACCCAGCAATGGTCAACAGGTGCAAATACCAAAAAGTGACATCATTTTAGTAAAAGCAGTTTCATCAGTGGCACCCAGCAATGTTGAACAGGTGCAGACACCAACAAGTGACATCATTTCAGTAGAAGCAATCCATCAGTGGCACCCAGCAATGTTCAGTAGGTGCAGACATCAAGAAGTAACATTATGTCAGTAGAAGCAGTTCATTAGTGGCACCCAGTAATGTTGAACAGGTACACACAGCAACAAGTGACATTATTTCAGTAGAAGCAGTTCATCAGTGGCACCCAGTAAAGTTGAGCAGGTACATACAGCAACAAGTCACATTATTTCAGTAAAAAGCAGTCCATCAGTGGCACCCAGTAATGTTGACAGGTGCAGACACCAACAAGTGACATCATTTCAGTAGAAGCAGTTCATCAGTGGCACCCAATAATGTTGACAGGTGCAGACACCAACAAGTGACATTATTTCAGTAGAAGCAGTCCATCAGTTGCACCCAGCAATGATGAGCAGGTCCAGAGAGCAGTCCATAATATTCACTATCACTGATCAGACAGTTCAGGCATGAACAATAGTTTGAATCCACATACAAATGCTTTTACACTAAACATACAAATTCTAATAAACACACAAATGATATCAGATAATTGTCATATTAACTATTACAAATACTCAAATATCAGTAAACCTATAATATTTATGGGTGTCAGTGCAAGCCACAACATACAAATAAAATAATATTTAGGAGATAGGTGGGTAGGATCAGGAAAGGAAAACACACAAAACACACTAACTCATCTTTCATCCACATTAAGTACTACTGTGTAATTGAATAGTGTTAACTGTGTAAATGTAATTCTGTCAAAATTTGATGTTCATCATGTGTATCAAGTAGTAGTGGCAGCAATGTATAACAGTCAATAATAGTTAAGTCAACGTCATAGTCATCATGTCAAGACCAATGTTTGCCAAGCCAAATCAAATGTACTGTTGCTGAACAACTGTCAGTGTGCCCAGATATGCAAATACTTCCTCTCTTCAAAAAAAAAATTATGTACTGCTTAGTGATTTAACAAGTGTGTGTATAGACTATCTTCCTTCTACTTGAGTGTTCTAGTCTGCTATCTTCATCCTCCTTGTTCCATATAGACCAACAAAAAAAAAAAAAAAAAAATATGCGCCTCACTTACTTTACCTCTTATACACCAAAACTCCAATAATCATTAGCATCACATAATCTCAATACTTCAATAATACCTCTTACGTCGATACATATAAACCTTATCATTAATCGCATTTACCTTACCTCTTGTCCACAAAAGCTCCAATAATCATCAACTCCATATAATCTCTATACCTCAATAATACCTCTTCAATACGTCGATACATATAAACCTTATTGCCAATATCATTTCACTTCCATAACAACTCTTTTCTCTAGTCAGTCTCCTCGAACAAGTACAGGTAAAATCCTAATGCAAACCTCATCATCCCATACAATCCGAAGACACATTGTCAACACACAACCTCTGTGTAATCCATCTGACTCAAATCTTCTACTCATTGTGAATTATAAACGAAAGAAATGCATACATGACCTCTAACAGACTTAGTTCGAATAACTCTCAGTAATTATGTACGATTACGGAGTGTGAATGATCATAATATTTCACAGTGTGTACACCACTTCAAGAATTATGGCAAACAGAAGCAAACATGTGGAGTATTTCTTGTGTCAAGTGTCACTTACTATTTCAATTGCTCACGAAAAATGCAGTGTAATGACTGTCAATGGTCTAAACCTAGTTTTGGTATGTCATGTCGTTAGCTTCCTTCCTATTAGCATAAATTTATACAGCTTTCATAAAACCTCCAGCTCATGTGACTTCTATGAAGTTTCTTGTACTAATGTAGTTTATGTCGAATTATAGCAGTTCATTTTCATATCTTAAAAATATAAGGCACTGAGCGTAAGCAAAACAAGCAATAGTGAGTAAATATACCAGTAGAGAACAGAATGTCAACAAGTGGATGCAGCACAATTCTTACAACGAGGCTCTGCCAAGCAAAGAATCTATAATTAATACAATAGTGTGACCTAAACTCTATGTTCATACACAGTATATCATCGTTTCTATATACCAAATTAAAGAGTAGTTGTGACAACAAAACAGAAATGTGTAAATATGCAATCCATACGCACAGCAGCAAACATATATCTTACGTAATAAACAGGTCATTAGCATCATATCAGCATAAGCAAATAAATGTTCATATGTCATCTTAATAAGTAAACATGAAGGCGCAAGCAGATAAATCACAAAGTATAACTTACATACATATCAGCACAACTAATCAGGTGACAATTATAATCTAAATAAATAAGCTCAGCAGACACATAATAAAAAAATATGACATCAGTGAAAAAGCATTGCAGCCAAGCGATGCATAATATATACAAATAACAACCCTGTTCATCAATAGAACATTGACAAAAATCAGCAAATGTACGCAAGCACGTCGCTTCACAAGTAAATTCATAGAACATGAAATTAGCACAAAGTATGAATCACGTAATTGCGAGCAGCAAATTACGTCTAAAGTACGTACCTAAGTGGAAATATGTTACCTGAAAAAATAAACTCAATTAATAGTTACCCTTTTTAGTTTATTAGTTTCTTCTTGGAAATTACATTCTTTCTGAAATTTTCTCGAAAGCAAGTCCTCTTAACGTCGGAGACACACAGAATTTACCTGAAGTTCTTAAATATTTTATAGAATCGTATCCTGAAAAATACTGAACGTTAATAACATAATTCATCAAGTCACTATAGCTTTATACTGAATTTAGTCGGAGAACTTAGACTGTGTATTTGTCTACGGCTGTCAGTGCATTCGCACTGAGCGCTCGATCAGCTGTAGGCGCGTGACGTAGGAAGCAATTGTTTGCGGTCAACGACTGCCCTGTGCGGCGCGCAGACTTGACTGTTGCTTTGAGTATATGCCGCCGCCAAAACACAGCGCGGTATCCTTGCATTCTCTGCGTGTTTACATGTAGCTGTTAGTTTCTCACAAGTATGTCATTCCGCAAACATTTTTTTTAAAAGTATATCATTCCACAAAAATTTTGGAAACTACGAACCTCACGTTTTGTGGTAGGAACAGCATAATTACGAACAGCGTCTAATTTTTCTGGATCAGTAAGAATACCTTCTGTAGAAATAATGTGACCGAGAAATTTCACCTGAGAACGACCAAATTCAGATTTTTCCAAGTTCACTGTAATGCCAACTCTTGCAAAAATACGTAATAATGAATCCAAAATTTTGTTGTGCTCACTCCAAGAATGTTTAGCAATAAGAATGTCGTCAACATATGAAGTAATATTGTCACGAAGATAAACAGGTAAAATTTCGTTTAAACTAGGAATGAATGCTGCTGAAGGTACAGTAAGTCCAAACGGTAATTTTCGAAATCACTTTTAGGTAAAATCGTCATATCAGGTTATTGTTTACTTACTCTCTAGATAGATTGATAGTCGAAGAGTTGTTTTGACAGATGCAAAGAATAGTAAAAGAGTAGGCAGCGGTGCAGAAAACTAAAAGGGAAATAGCACCACTACAGCTCGGGGCCCTATGCACGCTACGGCACATATTCACTTAGAGTAGTGAATCCCCTGAGGACATTAATAGCCGCACACAATTTCCAGTTTGTGACCTAGTGGCAAATTTGGCGGAAGTGCGTACATAAATTGATCTAACCATGCACATGGATGTATGTCATTCTTAGAATTGCGGAATATCTTAATCTTCCGAACAGTTAAGAAGTGTTTATAGTCAATGTTTTCGCCTCGTGGCGACAAAGACCTACCGCGTCTGTCCCAGTCCCAATGACGATTATTGTTAAATTCACGCGCCGGGCGCTCTCTTGTTGCATCCCGTAAATGAAACAAATTATTTTCTTCAAACCCCTCTGGTATCTGTGATTCTAAATTTCTTTTGGCATCTTTTCCTACGATTTCGCCTTCAATTTGTTTGACTTGCTTTTTTAATGCCTCAAATTCCCTTTTCACGCGTTCATTAAATTTTCCCTGATTTTCAACATGCTTATTTATGTTCTGATACTCTTCGGTTTCTGCAAACGGCAATGGTGCTGAATCATCTGAATCTCTGTCCCCACTTAAACTAAGACTTGTCAGTTTTTCTGAAATCTCCTCAACTCTTTCCGATAAATCACCTATTTGTTCTTTCTGTTTATTTACGTCTTCCGTAAGTGTCGCGACTCGGGTTTCAGAATTAACACATTTGGTAGTTAACTGTTCATATTGTTGTGTTGGGTTATTTATTCTGTCATTTGGTACGGATTCCTCGATTCTCTCAAATATTTCTTCCTTATCTTTTGCACGTTGTAAATTTAACTCTGAAAATTTCTGTACTATCACGCGATCTCTTTCTTCCTGTTCTCTATCCTGTTCCCTTTGTCTAATCTCTACTGCAACTAATCTATTATTGTGAGAATTCAAAATCGGTTGTACTTCTTCTCTGATTTCTTTCTTTAATTCATCTTTCATATTTTTGAAACATGTCCCTATTCGTGAGTCTAACCGTGTTTCCAAAGTTCCCATCTCTGTTTTAATTGTTCCAATCTCTGTTTTAAATTCAGATCCTAACCGTGTTTCCATTGTTCCCACATCAGTTTTAATTGTTCCCATCTCTGTTTTAATTGTTCCTATTTGTGATCCCATTGTTCCCATCTCAGTTTTAAGTGTTCCTATCTCTGTTTTAAATTCAGATCGAAAATTTAATATTACACTCATCAACTGCTCCATATTGAGCTGTTCGAAATTCCTTTCGCCCCTAACATTTCCCACAAAACCAGCTTCCTTCGTCATAGCTGTAAAGCTATCTGTGTTCGATACTATTCCAGAATCTTCTATCGTTAATCTCGTATTCTGTGAATTTTCTGATTGAGAAAAATTTTGAAATGGTTCCGGACTGTCTTCCCGACTTATTAATTTGTTTTCAACTCCATCATTCATCATACTGTTGTCCTGTGTTGGCGATTTCGCCATGTCAACAATTTCGTCATTCTCACTATTCATCATTTTCGCCTTTTTCATCGATCGCGTAATCATTTACAAAACATACAAAACTCGTCACTGTACGAAAATTACACACAATGACTCCTCATCTCCAACAATACCATTCACACGAGATGTTTCCCTCAAACACGATTAACGAACAATTGAAATAATTGCACTAAATTGTCAAACCCATAGACAAGACAACAAATTTAAATTTTGGAAAATACCATTAGAAGAATCTACACATGCAAAATAGACTACAATTACTAACTACAAATTACTACAACAATACTACTGTCTACTATTTTTACAATCAGAAGAATTCCAAGGGACAATCCTGGCGGAGTCGCCACGTGCATGGGGGCTAAATTATTATTAAATAAAATGCAAATATTTTTAGTAGCTGTCTGTCCGATTACGCAAGTCTCGTAAACGGTAGGCCCTGACTAGTATTATTACGCAATCTGACTGCATAGAACAACAACAAAGAATGAAATGAAAATTTTCGTTAACACAATTAATTAATTAAGTCCCCAGCAACTATAAAACCTACGAAACCAAAGCACAAGTATAACTGTTCTGTATGTGGAAGTATGACTCAACGCACATCTGGCACGGTTCTTCTTCAACAAGACAAGAATTTTTAAATACCATTTATACTGACGTGATAGAAAAAAATTAGAAATACTATAATTGCGCAAGAAACCCAGAATTACACTCTAATACAAGAACACACGCCAGATGCTTTGTTGACTGAACCTGTAATGACGCATTATTCAGGACACTGAAATAATGAGAGAGAGAAAAAATTTTTTTTTTTTTTCTAAACATTACAATCTCTCCACACCGACTCGTTACTATCACATCTCAACAAGAACTTTTCAGTATCACATCTCAGCAAGCACTGACTCCCACGAGTTCTCCCCAAGCACTCTACTACTACGAGACGTCGACAGGCACTGCCAGTGGAGGCGGCTGAATAATACTCTTTGGCGCAATCTCTGGCGCAGTGGCTCGGTGTAGCCACCTTGCAATATATATATATATATATATATATATACTAAGATGGTATCTGTCCTTACGTACATGTCCGAAAGAACAGGTACCATCGGTGACCATTCAGCTCGTTAGAATAAAATTACAATGTAATGAACACCCTTAGCTACTTACAGGCGTTGACATACGTCAACGGGGACAGATGAAAATGTGTGCCCCGACCGGGACTCGAACGCGGAATATCCTGCTTACATGGCAGACGCTCTATCCACCTGAGCCACCGAGGACATAGAGCATATGTGCGACTGCAGGAATTTATCTCTGGCTTGCCTCCCGTGAAACCCACATTCTCAACGTATTGTCACGCACTACATTCGTAGTGCCCCCGCCCATTATATATATTTTAGAAAAGGAACCTGCCTTCAGAAAATACAATTTTCTCTTCTTTCACCAATACATACTCAGTGACGTAGTGTGTGTTCGAGATTACAAATTTTACCAGAATAGAAAATGCTCCTATCCTAGCGCAAAGAAAGGCGAATGTGTCCTAGGTAGGGTTAGGAAATTGGAAATTGGTGGTAAGTTCCTATGGGACGAAAGTGCTAAGGTCATCGATCCCTAGGCTTACACATTACTTAATCGAACTTAATCTAACTTAAGCTAAGTACAGCACACACACCCATGCCCGAGGGAGGACTCGAACCTCCGACGGGAGGAGCCGCGCGAACCGTGGCAAGGCGCCTGATACCACGCGGCTACCCCACCCGGAACAGGGTTAGGGATGTTAAAGAAGGCAACCAGCTTTTTTTTTACTTCATCAAAGACATTTAAATCAAAAAATCTTGAAATATTACGGTATACTGATAAGTTTTACTTATGGACCGTCTGACAGCAACTGAATAAAACACACACACACACACACACACACACACACACACACACACACAAGCGCACACACAAATGCATAAACGAACCGATCACAGATACTTCAATAATTACACTCGAAAGTTTGTCAATAACATTCGGTCTTTGGCAAAAACATCTGACAGTCGGCAACAGAAACCAAAACATTGCATCGATACAAGTGTTTAGTTCATAGTGCTGTGGAATGTGGGAAAAAACCGCAAACTGGCATTCGTAAACAGAACAACAACACCAAAAATGCAACAGGAGCGTAATATGTAGGAAATCGTCCACACAACCTGTAAGTACAGTTCAAAACATTACTACTTAATAGGCAATACCAAACACCAGAACTGTTTATAACCTATAGGTACAGTCACCAAAATGTAAATTAAATAGCAAACATGTGTACATATTCCAGGCCACTGATGATGCCTTGCAGAACATAAAGGCGAAACGCGAGTGGTACTAAAATTGTGTTTTGTTCAGTTGCTGTCAGACTGTCCATAAGTAAAAATTATCAATATACCGTAATATTACACGCAACTTGTTAGTATCAGAACCAATGCCATATAATAAATGCGTAGTGTCAAGTAAAGTAACATGTCGTATAACGTGAGGCAAGCCATCATGTCACCCAGCATGACATTATTCACATCGCACAGTATGTCATTACAGTTTAGAATGTATGAATCCCCACTCTGGCATACTTCCTATTAGAGATACACCCCGACTCTTGGATACTTCCGGTTGTAGAGGCAGACCACTCTCTAGAAGCACTAAAATATGTGTCCACTTGTTCTTACACCGCTCACCATACGTGTAACAGGGTGTGGGTCTAAGAGAGCTCACTGTACTGGGGAAGTAGAATTAACTCGTAAAAAAGCACGAACATGTCAAGATGTTTTGATTTAAAAATCTCAAGCCGCCAGTTAAGTCGAAAAGCAAGTTCCCTTCTGTTACATCCCTAACTCTCCACAAGACATATTCACCTTTTTGTGCTACGATAGGAGCATTTTTTATTCTGGTTCCCAGTTTTTACTATACCTTTATTTTCACATGAGACTGCCATAGTATGGCAACCGGTGTAAATTTTTGTTGACTCGGGCGACGACTAACCCGGCATAAGTTTCTTATTTTATTTAGAACCACGTTGCTTATATCGGGCCAGCTGATAAAGCTTACAAAAAAAACAACTGGGCGACCATTAATTACATGTATTTGTCTCGCTTCTTACAAAATTTGCATCGATTTACACAAATCTGAAACATAGAAATGGTGCATGTAAAAAGTCACAAAACACTTTTTTCTTCTTTGCACCACGTAAAATCCAAACGAAGCTAGATTTCTGAAAGCTAGTTTTCAATTTTATCATAAAAATGCTTGTTTTATTTATTTAATTCACTATAAACCGTTCACGGACATTCAGTTTAAGTAAGAACGAATTTTACGTGCTATATTTAGCTCGTCTTCAAACCATCGTATCTCGACAACGGATGAAGATCACCGGATAAAAAAAAGAATAATTTCGAGTTTATCCATTTATCTACCTTCGTGCAAAGTTTGAACCAATTCGTAGAAGTTTAAAGTATAGAAATGTCGCGCTTCAGAAATCTTCTAGAAATACGATTTTTTTCCCTTTTTTTTGTATGTGAAATCCAACTGAAGCAAATTTTCTTCAAACGGTTCTTAGGCGAGGGCCCGATACCCCGCTTTACAAAATTTGAAGGCTCAGTCTCATTCCGGTCTGGAGTTAATTAAAGATGGCTGTTTTTGCACGTAAAATCCGAAAGGTGCACTTTCAAATAGTGCTACTAGCTGAGCATTAATTTCGGTCCAATTAAAATCTTTTGCAAGAGGAATCAATCGATTCGCATAATCTGTCTGGACTCCAACTCCGGTTCGTCGTTCAAACCTTCCTTAATACAGTTAGACAGATGTTCGAATGGCTGTAGAAATGGCGGCTGGTCCGGGCTGAGCCGAAAACTTTTCGCCTCATGTTACTAGCTCAAACAGGAACTCAGCAGCAGGATCCCCTTACACACACCACGATTCTGAGCGCGGCATTTTCAGACTTATTTGTTATAGTGTTTCTGCGCTGTAACAATAGTCATGTAAAAGGCACAGAAACTACAGATGGTGAATTATAAAATCACAAGTTTCATCATAGTGAAAATCCTCAGCGACCCAGGAAATGTTTTGTATATTTATTCCAGTTATGCACCACTATGTTTTACCAGGTAATTAATTTCACTCTATGACGACCATTTTCGGACTTGAGAACAAACAATCTTTCAGTCACGTCGAGCCAACATTTGTAACTTAGTTACAGCTAGTACAATAAATAAAAGAACCACAAAGTCATAAATGATAACTGAGTGCACTCCGCATAAAATAAATGTGACTTGTTGGTCTTCTGTTGCGTATTACTGTTCTTCTGAGCCAGTAAAATTGAAAAAGCCACAACTTGCATATTTACCAATAACACTCGCACCGTTAATTTTATCCTAGTTAATTGGCTTTTAATGTCTTGGAACAGTAACGTGAAAAGTTAAAGATTTACATTTGCTTGAATTTCATTATCAAAAGTTACAATAATTCTACCCCCAAAAGTGTTGAGGAATAGTTCTTGCTTGAATCAACTTGATTAAAGTAAACGTGTGAATGCTAATAATATTTTTTGTTCCTACCTTCAGGAGTGCTAATCGTTTTCTTCACTTGTTTTTCCAGGAGGGAAGTGTCACTTCCTTAGACCTTACATGCGCATAGCTTACGCGTCTATAGCAGCTCAAGGTTACAGCAGCAAGGCCACGAAAGTTAGCAGACGACACTTGACATTATGTCACAGTTAAAAAGATGTAAGTGATGGATCGTTAGAACTTGTTATAAAGATTGGAGACGAGTGTGAGTGGGGTGTTGAGATCAAGACATGAGTTCTTCACATTGTGGAGGAAGGATCATGTTTCGTTACCAACTTGCTGGGGGGGGGGGGGGGGGGATTAGCATAAAACGTTATCCCTGGGAGAATCTGTGGAGAGAGGTGGAAGCTTCCTCATAGTTCAATTTTTACTGGTAAAAAATATAATTGCGCTAAAATATACAATGTAACGGAAACGATAATAAACACGTACACGAATCTGTTTCTCATCTACAATGTTAGACACACCTTATACGGTATAGCCTTGGAATTGTCTCTTGTGCAAGCAATAAATGTCTTCCATTGCGTCCGCCTGAATCAACATTGTAGTGACATTTTCGGAAGAAAAGGATGTAGATTTGTGTGTTCCCAACAAATACATGTCTCTAGTGTTAACCACATTTAACTCGCCTGAGACTAACTATGAATAAAACTGTGGAAGTAGAGCATTGGGTTGAGTACATTAACTGGTGGGCAGACGTGGTTACTAGCACCCTGAGACGGCACACAAACTTCTGTTAAGAGATTATATCTTTTTTGTTGCAGAATCTTCTATGCTAAGTTTAATGCAAAGCGCGGAGCAACATAGAGCCGTATCAGGAAACAGATTAGAGAAATGCGTATACAAAGCACATAAAAACCTCAAACATTCTGAGCGTTCTAGAAAGAGAAAAAACTATTATCTGCAGAGTGATTATAATTAAAGTTAAACTTTCAAACCACTGTAGAAATAACATCACTGGTCAGAACGCAATATTGTCGGAAAAGGGAAAAAACATATGGCAGAAGAAAAATAAATAGTTACAAAATGTAGCAATAGATGGCGCTGTAAGCATCATAATTTAATAGTGGTCGACTACCAACGACAAATGAATCGTACAACAATGCCTAAGGTGTACGTTTGACGTTGAACAAACTGTACTACTCAGTGTGTATAGGTGTACAGGTGTGATACTGTTGGTTACATAAACCTGTCCACCACGGGAAGGTCATATCACATAGGATGGGAAATACCGGTTTTTAATCGTCCTGAGGCCAAAAGCCGCATAAAAAGCACCAATCAAAATCAAATAGGATTTTAACTGGCGCAAAATATACCCACCGTTTTCTGCAACAAGCTGAAATCGAGGAAAAACATGTTCCACAACTGATCGAAGTGTTTCTGAAGTCACGTTCAGAATGTGCTGCGCAATGCATGCATTCAATGCAGCTAAGTTTGCAATCGGAAACGATGAACAAATATCTTTCAGATAGTCCCACACCCAGAAGTCACACGGATTAAGATCAAGTGATCGGGACGGCCGGGCTGTAGGGATATGGCGGCTGATAATTCTAGCGTTTCCAAAATGGAGCTACAGTAGCTACTTGACTGGATTTGCAATGTGCGGAGGTGCGC
Source organism: Schistocerca piceifrons (assembly GCF_021461385.2). Lineage (NCBI taxonomy): Eukaryota > Metazoa > Arthropoda > Insecta > Orthoptera > Acrididae > Schistocerca > Schistocerca piceifrons. Next base: position 273,770,157 of record NC_060140.1, on the reverse strand, counting down.
CATCTTGCATAACAATGATCCCATCCATACTCCCACGCTGTTGGAGAGCTGGAATAACGTGGTTGCGCAAAAGACACTCATAGCGCTTACCAGTGACGATACAGGTAACGGGACAGGAAGCACCAGTCTTTTCGAAAATGTATGGGCATATGATAAATGATGCCGTAGACCCACACCACATATTGATCTTTTCAGAATGAACTGGTACTGATTGATTTGCGTGTGGATTTTCCGTTGCCCATATTCGAAAATTCCATGTATTGACATATCCTGTCAGATGGAAGTGCGCTTCGTCTGTCCACAAAATTTTCCATGGCCAATCATTGTCCTCTTCCACGCGACCAAGAAATTCTAAAGCATAGGTCTCTCTTGCTGCAGGTCAACAGGAAACAACTCGTGCACATGGGTAATTTTGAATGGATAGCAAAGAAGGATGTCTCGTAGGATTTTACGCACCGTGCTCACGGGTATGTCCAATGTTCGGGAAATTCTCTGTGCACTACACGTTTGTACACCACCATTCGTCTCCTCCTGCATTGCAGTGGCCACTGCTTCCATTGACGTCAAATCAATTCGTTTCTTCCCTCTATCAGGTTGCAGACGAAAATAACCTGCCTTTTCGAATTTGCGAATCATTTTCTGCAGACCCACGGCAGTCGTCGGACCAACACCTTTTTTCAAACCCTTCAGTGTCTGGAACTTCTGCAGAGCGACGTGTGCACAGTCCTCATTCTTGGGTAATACAGCTTTACAAGCAGAGCGCGATCCAGCATCGAGGCAGTCATGGCGAACTTCGCAGACGCGAAGGGAGGAAAAGCCGTATACCCGACGTGTTTATACCAGCTTCAGTGGGTCGTGCGCGTGACAGGTGTTTTCATTTACGTATTGTGACACATAGAGCGCCATCTGTTGATCTATTTTCACACTACTTTTTTTTCTTCTGCCTTACGTTTCACCCCTTCTCCGACAATATTCCGTTGCAATTTGACGTCATTCTGACCAGTGGTTCTATTTCTACAGCTTTTTGAAAGTTTAACTTTACTTATAATTACCCTGTATATATCAGCATGATTTCGAAAAAAAAGACACTCCTTGAACTGCAACACCTGTTCTCATACACGATAATTGAAAATAATAGACGGAAGTTTAGCAATAGATTCCTTCCTTTTAGATTTTCGTAGTTCGGCAGTTGCTACATTATCGACATGTCGAAGGTAGGACCATACAAAGCATTTTCACAGATGTGTGGCTGGTTCAAAGGATATTTGACTTAAACTATCCAGTAAATTATACTGGACGCCGAACACTCTACAGAAACTAAAGTAATAGATGGTGTGCCACAAGGCAGCGTAATAGAACAGGCAATGTTTACTTCTTCTTCTTGTGCCTCTGCCCTGCATCGGGGCTGTGTAATACCACGTAGTACCGCCTATGCACTTGATAATGGCCTCAATTCTGAGAGGAAAGAAGTCCACAAGTTTTGCCAGCCAAGCCTGCAGGTCGCGATGTTGCTTTTGACCACGAACTGTGCCTGTTCAATGTCCTCAATACGTTGCAAGTGTCAGTCGAAGCCAGTACAGTGTTCTATGTATGTGGTTGTGAGCTCATTATGCCGGAGTTAGATGAATTCGAACGTGGGCAAATTGTTGGTGTTCGTGGATGTGTGCTTGCGTAATCAAGGAAGTCGAAATGTTTATGCCATTGTTGGCAACCGTTAGTGAGTTGCTTCAGCCGTTTCCTAACTTTGAAACGAGTTAGTTTTCTGTATTGTTCAGTGAAAGAACATAATGACAACTGTGTATTTAAATGAAACCACATAGTAACTGTTGTAGTTTGTAGATTATTTATGAAATAGGGATGTCTTTCAAATATACGACTTAGGAATACGCCGATATGGTCTTCATTTATGGCTACACGTGAGGCATTATGAATGCAGTAGACGAAATTAAGAACAACCCTGTGAAACTGAAACGACGAACAAAATCTGCTCATACACGTCCAGCTAAATGCATTGAACTCGGTGGAGACATTTTGAACATTTATTGTGAATGTATTGTGAAACTATATGGTTGTGTAAAGGGGGCAAAATCAGTTACTGTCTGTTGCACAAACACACAAACTTTATTTTTCTAAAAACACTTAATCAGACATGACCTTAAAAGGACTGAAAACAATACGGCTGAAAGCCAGAACACGAGTTATTAAAATTGCCTTAAGGAATACACGCGGCTGAAGGCCTTACTTAAAAACATTTCACGTAAAAGTTCGGCTGAAGGCCACATACTGAACATTGAACAACTCAAGGCTTAAGGCCTTGATAACAAAGATTACAAATGGAGCCAAAGCTCATTTTCAAAATAATTTTAAACAAATCAATCTTGAAAGCTTAGTTTAAGTCGGTTGAAGGCCTTATTTTAAAATTAAAACAAACTAAACTAATAGACGGCTGAAGGCCTCGCACAGTACTTCAGACTATAAGAAAATCACAATCTAAAACAAACAGAACAGTGGTGCTCAGAAGTGTTCCAAAGGTCGGCCTGAGAAGGTAACTCAAAGTTAAGTGACACAGGCAGCCAAAAGTAAGATTAAATAATCGGATGGCAACCCGATCCAGGGACGGCTGAATGACCGACCAACCACCTAATCAATTCCGTTCCGCCCGACCAACGACACGACAACGGAAAATGTCAGCGAGGAAGAAGATACCAGCAGCACTACGTCTTCAAATATTGGCGTCTAAATACAGCCAAGGCGCAATAACCACTCAAAAACATGAACGACATTAAAGGCTGCCGAACTACACGCCGTGTCGGACTGTCCCAACCGACCGACTCCCTACTCAAGTACGCAGACAACATTCATAACTGCTCAGTGGAAACCACAGAAGCTACACACAGTTCCACGTAAACACTTGCACCAAGAACTCCGACAATCCAAAAACCAATCACTGTGGAACAACAAGGAGAAATCACAAGTCGACACACACAGATTTTCCGTAAGCTGTCGGCGACCAAATACACGTCGTACGATGAGACGACCGACCAAACGACCAACCAAGGTCGTCCCCACTCAATTTATGTGTGTCGGCAACGGTCGGGCGAGTCACGGCTGTCCGCTCACCGCAGCTCCATCCCGACTCCTCTGATGTCCGTTCGGAACTCGGAGACACGGCGACCCGGGCACACTGGCTCGGATCCAACCATGCAGAGGGAACACTTGCCCCCTTGGCCATCCGACATCTCTGCACAAGGAAGGAACCGACCCACGTCCAGCAAGATGACCAACTGACGAGGCGCAGAAACGGTCAAAAGCACAAATACATGTCGGCCGATGAGACTACCGACCGAACGACCAGTGGCCGTGCGGTTCTAGGCGCTACAGTCTGGAACCGAGCGACCGCTACGGTCGCAGGTTCGAATCCTGCCTCGGGCAGGTTAGTTCGGTTTAATTAGTTCTAAGTTCTAGGCGACTGATGACCTCAGAAGTTAAGTCGCATAGTGCTCAGAGCCATTTGAACCATTTGAACCGAACGACCAAACAATGGTCGTTCCCGCTCCTTCAGTCGGACAGTACATGTGTATCGCCAGCGGTCGGCGAGTACTGGCTGTCCGCACCTCACTGGCGCTGCGTTCCGACTCAACTGCCGACAGACCACGACCCGAAACTACTAGCGCTAGCTCCAGAGATAGTACGACAGTGCACTTATCGATAAGCGCTGCTGCTGCCACTCACGGGCAACCAAGCCAGCAACGTAGTGGTGCCAGTAAATCGAATAAAAAAAGGAGGTGGCGGCACTGCAAAGACAAGCTGTCAAGCACTAAACGGCACGAACCAGAGCCGCGCACTGCTCAGTTTTTTTTCCGGTTCAACATGAATTCACGTGTGCTGCAGTATTAATAGAAGCAGATTATGTGACACATTCATACAATTTCAGTTAACGTTGTTACCATCACTTTTCCAGAATTAAATTCTCTACAGCTTGTGTTGAAAGATTCGTGCGATTGTCTGGAACTTAAAAAAAAAACAAATTGGTCCAAATAGTTATTAAATTAAAAATTTTACAAAATTACATCTTTGCTTCTCTGAATATTCTGGAAAACGCCTGCAGATACACGCCTGGGACATGTTTTATTAGATTCAACAGATCAGTAACAACAAAATAAATTGACATCGTGCTGTACTTTAACCTCGTACAATTTTGCAATGGCTTCATATTAGCAAAGTTGCTAAATTTGAGGCAAAATCTTACATTAGCCGTAACTCCATAACTAAACATTCGTGGACCTATGTTTATATGAACTTTTGTCTTTAGTTTTACTTGTACTCCGTCTTCAGGCCACGAGTGGCCTACCGGGACCATCCGACCGCCGTGTCATCCTCGGCGGAGGACGATGATAGGGGAGGGGCGTGGGGTCAGCACACCGCTCTCCCGGTCGGAAGATGGCATTCTTGACCGATGCCGCTACCATTCAGCCGAGTAGCTCCTCAATTGGCATCACGAGGCTGAGTGCACCCCGACAAATGGCAACAGCGCATGGTGGCCTGGATGGTCACCCATCCAAGTGCCGACCACGCCCGTCAGCGCTTAACATCGGTGATCTCACGGGAACAGGTGTATCCACTGCGGCAAGGCCGTTGCCAGTTTTCCTTGTAGAATAACATATTAAAATATTTGCATATCTTCGTATCACCCTATATACCACATACGGGAAAAGAGACAAAACAACACCCGCTAAGTCACAACGCGGACGAAATTGTGCGCTGAGTGATCGTGACAGGATGGTACGGAAAGTTAGAGGACGACAGCTGCAAAGGTCACCCCAGAACTGAATCTCTCATTCGGGAACCCTCTCACCACCAAAACAACACAAAGGGAGCCCCCATAAACTGGAAATAGTAGGGCGAGATGGAATTCCAAAACCACTCATCAGTGACGCAAATGCTTGTAACAGGAAATCATGGTGCCGAAGCCGTACAATGTGGACTATGGAGTAACGAAGAAACTCATTCGTTCGGATAAATCTTATTTCACACTGTTTCCAACTTCTGGCCGAGTTTACGTTCCAAAAGTGGAACGCAGTGCGGTTTTGGTAATGATTTACGCAGCCATATCGCGGTTTTTCATGGATTCCATGATTGCTCTGCAAGCGCTTTTGTGGTAAGGATTATGTCACCGTTTTGCCCCGTTAGATCCATCCCAGGATACATTATTTGTTCCCTAATGGTGATTCCATGTTACAAGACTGCAGGGTCCCTGTTCATACAGTTCTCATTGTCCAGGGCTGGTTTTGTTGCCACGAGGATGATTCGACGCATCTCCAGCGGTCACCACAGTATCCAGATCTCAGCATTCCTGAACCTTAGCAATCTATTTCTCTTGGCGAGATCGGTGTCCATCTCCATCGTCGTTACCTCAACTTCTCGCTGTTTAGCAGCAAGAATGGTATAAGATTGCCTGGAAAACTGTACAGAACCTGTACTTATTCAATCCGGGACGGCAGTGCTTGTCTTTGTGGTATTTCCGTATTTTTTCGAGGCCCTGTATATGCACCTTAAGAGGGTCACTAATGATTAGATCGCGTACGAAATTACGTTCACGTATGTTCTTACGCTTCGTTTGCTGTATTAAATAGTCGTAGACATTGTATTGTTGGAAGACTAGAGTTTACAGCACGTATTCTTCATAAAAATGTAGAACACCGGGCTGCACTTGTTCGTTTATGCAGTTGTAAGCACATGTGCTGGTTGGATTAAATAGTACTTGAAAGTTATAGCTTCTTCAATGTTGTGAAACAGTGCATTTACGATTTTGGATTTCTGTGACGGTAATTATAGCAAAGTTTTGTCCATGGCCTAAAGTCAAGTAAAACTAATATAACGTATCAGTTTCCAAATGGCTCTGAGCACTATGGGACTCAACTGCTGAGGTCATTAGTCCCCTAGAACTTAGAACTAGTTAAACCTAACTAACCTAAGGACATCACAAACATCCATGCCCGAGGCAGGATTCGAACCTGCAACCGCAGCGGTCTTGCGGTTCCAGATCAGTTTCCATCCCTGTATCTTGCGCATCTCGCGTTTTTTAGTCGATCAGTTGTAGTTGCTAAATAGAAGTATATGTATTTGATTAAGCATGAAGTAACTGAAACTTAATTAGTGAATCCTATGTTTTCTTATTTAACGCCAGTACTGAAATCTCCAATACTTTCTCCCTTACTTAAAGTGAAAGTTCATAAAGATCAAAGAAATCGAACTCAACAGGAGTCTTAACAACCGCTCCACACTTACGTTTTAAGAGAGATGCCTTCGACGAATCGGGAATGATGAAAGCAAAATTATCGAGGAAAACAGTCCTCATCTTGTTACAGTAACGTGTGGTGAAAACACTGGTATGGAACATACACTGTAGAAAGAACGGCTGCATTGTGGATCCCCGGTCGCTTGGTAGCGTTGGTTTTCCGGTTCGGCGACTCATGAACTGCGAAGCGTTCTGTAACAGGAAGCAGTATGCGTACGGCCGAGACATTGACATCACAGATGGTCACGAAGCGTCAGCAGCATACGCTGAACAACACACACGCAGCAGTTCATCAGAACAATTTTTTTTCCTTGTTTGCTCCGTATCGGCGTTCCTAGAAGTCGAACCCTTCCGCCACGGCAAGGCCGCGCAATGCAAAGCCTATATTACGTCAACCACGCTTGTTTACCTCTGCCACACGCTGCAGCTACGCAGCCTGTATAAGGGCGAACGGATGGGCCGATCCCTCAAGGTCTCCTTTCCTTACGTCCTTCTGTTGCGTCTTCCATATTGACCGCTTAGTCAAGCTATCTGCACTACTGGCCATTAAAATTGTTACACCAAGAATAAATGCAGATGATAAACGGGTATTCATTGGACAAATATATTATACTAGAACTGACATGTGATTACATTTTCACGCAGTTTGGGTGCATAGATCCTGAGAAAACAGTACCCAGAACAACTACCTCTGGCAGTAATAACGGCCTTGATACACCTGGGCATTGAGTCAAACAGAGCTTGGATGGCGTGTACAGGTACAGCTGCCCATGCAGCTTCAACACGATATCACAGTTCATCAAGAGTAGTGACTGGCGTATTGTGACGAATCAGTTGCTCGGCCACCATTGACCAGACGTTTTCAATTGGTCAGAGATCTGGAGAATGTGCTGACCAGGGCAGCAGTCGAACATTTTCTGTATCCAGAAAGGCCCGTGCAGGACCTGCAACATGAGGTCGTGCATTATCCTGCTGAAATGTAGGGTTTCACAGGGATCGAATGACGGGTTGAGCCACGGGTCGTAACACATCTGAAATGTAACGTCCACTCTTCAAAGTGCTGTCAATGCGAACAAGAGGTGACCGAGACGTGTAACCAATGGCACCCCATGCCAACACGCCGGGTGATACGCCAGTATTGCCATTCGTGCACCCAGGTAAGTCGTTCACCATCGCAGGTGCTCCTGTCTGTGATGCAGCGTCAAGGGTAACGGCGGCCATGGTCTCCGAGCTCATAGTCGATGCTGCTGCAAACGTCGTCGAACTGTTCGTGCAGACGGTTGTTGTCTTGCAAACGTCCCCATGTGTGGACTCAGGGATCGAGATGCGGCTGCACGATCCGTTACAGCCATGCGGATAAGATAGCTGTCATCTCGACTGCTAGTGATACTAGGCCGTTGGGATCCAGCACGGCGTTCTGTATTACCCTCCTGAACCCACCGATTCCATATTGTGCTAACAGTCATTGGATCTCAAGCAACGCGAGCAGCAATGTCACGATACGATAAACCACAATCTCGATTAGCTACAATCCGTTCAAACAGCTCTGAGCACTATGGGACTCAACTGCTGAGGTCATTAGTCCCCTAGAACTTAGAACTAGTTAAACCTAACTAACCTAAGGACATCACAAACATCCATGCCCAAGGCAGGATTCGAACCTCCGATCGTAGCGGTCTTGCGGTTCCAGACTGCAGCGCCTTTAACCGCACGGCCACTTCGGCCGGCGCTACAATCCGTCCTTTATCAAAGTCGGAAATGTGATGGTACGCATTTCTCCTCCTTACACGAGGCATCACACCAACGTTTCACCAGGCAACGCCGGTCAACTGCTGTTTGTGTATGAGAAATCGGTTGGAAACTTACCTCATGTCGCCACCGACGCCAAACCTGTGTGAATGCTGTGAAAAGCTAATCATTTGCATATCACAGCATCTTCTTCATGTCGGTTAAATTTCGCGTCTGTTGTACGTCATCTTCGTGGTATAGCAATTTTAATGTCCAGTAATGTAGCTGCTGCGTCTAGAATCTGGTGTCACAACAACAAATCCTGCTGACAAATGGCTTGATTCTACGAGAGGAAAGAAATTTGACTACCTAAGGGAGCAAAGAGGTGTCTTGCAGCTTCTTGTTCCCATACTGTACACCAATTCATGGTTCAAGTTCTAATCCACTTCGCAGTGACGGAGAATGAACGTTTAATTTGCCGTTAACAGTTATGTGTCACTCGAATATGGCTCTCAGTTTTTGTGTCTTCGTTGGTGTTCGTGGGAACGATTACACTGTGGGTCACCACAGAACTGAAAATCTCATATTAATTACACTCTTTGAACTAGTAACACAAACACTACGCTAGAGGGAAGGAGGTCACTTCTGATCGTCTCTAATGTCTTTCTTCTATCGCTATGTTTAGTATGTCAGTTCTACCCGTTTGTCCTCAGTCTTCTCCTTCTGCTTCATTTTGATCAGTATATTATCATCATAAAGATTATTTTGTCTTCTTCTTTCCGCTGTCGTAACCTAGTGAGCACAAGAAACTTCCCAGTGCATTCAGTTTCAGTAATTTACCACTTTCTTGCCGGCTGTTGTGGCCGAGCAGTTTTAGACGCTTCAGTCCGGAACCGCGCTGCTGCAACGGTCACAGGTTCGCATCCTGCGTCGGGAATGGGTGTGTGTGATGTCCTTAGGTTAGTTAGGTTTAAGTAGTTCTAAGTCTAGGGGACTGATGGCCTCAGATGTTATGTCCTATAGTGCTTAGACCCATTTGGAGCATCACCACTTTCTTTGTACATTTTCATTTACTCATCTTTCTATAACTTCGTTGTTTCCTCATGTCCACCGCTTAGAAGTATCTCTTTTTTTTCTTTTCATTCTCCTGGAGACCTTTTCGCGCTTAATTTCGTTGTATGCTAATGCGTTAATGCAGAACCCATTTACGCTGCAAAAAAGTAATTACAATTTTGACCACCAGGTGCAAATCCAGCGCTGTGAATGCAAGAAAGACGTACAGAAATGTTTCCGTGGATTAAGAACGGGAAGTGAGCAGGAGAGATCAAACTAGAGAAAAAGGCAGAATATTGATCGTATTATTAACCACCACTTATACAGTTGCTTTTTTTTCAGAATGAGCGCTGGTGACGTGGACGAGATGCTGCGTCCGTAAAACGACGTGATCAACTGTTGCTCGCAGCAGCTCCCGTGGAATCAGAGCAACGTGTTCCTGTATTTCTGGCCGTTAGATCAGGTAGAGAAGGAACGTGCCCTTGGTAAAGGCATTCTTTTAGATATTCCCAGAGCCGTAAGTCAGTTGGATTCAGATAAGGGGATCTTGCAGGCCATGCATCGGACAACCTCTGGAGATAAGTAGATCTTTCACTGAGAGAGCGACTTGGGGTATTACCCATATTACATGAAAACAGTGGTTTCCACACAGTTGCGCTCTTCCAAAACTGGAATCATCTACTGTATCACCGCGCGGGGTAGCCGCGCGGTGTTAGGCGCCTTGCATGATCCGTGCGCCTGCCTCCGTCGAAGGTTCGAGTCCTCCCTCGGGCATGGGTGTGTGTGTTGTCCTTAGCGTAAGTTAGTTAAAGTTAGGTTAAGTAGCGTGTAGGCTTAGGGACCGACGACCTCAGCAGTTTGGTCCCTTAAGAATTTACACACATTGGAACAATTTGAACATACTGTATCAGGACGCCTCGATAACTCGCAGATGTCACAGTACACCTGACGCTCCTTCTGGATAGAAAACGAAGGTGTTTGTGAATCCAAGCAAAAATTCACATATGGCGAGGGCAATGGTTTTTTACGCACGACACGTTATTTAACAGTACCCTAAACTCGGCATTTCTATGTGTTCACTGCACCCTATAGTGTAAAATTGCCTTATCGTCCCATAGAATGCTGCCCGGCCACATGCCATCAACTTCGAACCGTGTCAGAAACTGAATATGAGATTCAGAAGTTGGCACAGAGCAAGAGGTTTCAGGTGCTGCACCGTCTGGATCTGGTACGGGAACCAGTATAACATACACCGCAAGACTTTCCATATTGTTGATTGTGGCAGGGACAATTCTTGTGACAGTGCAGTAGCACTGAGACTAGTTGGGGCACGTGCTGCATTATCAGTTACAGTAACAGTGACCTTCTCAATAACTTCCACCAGGTCAGACCAAGTTCACCCGTGCTTTCGAATATTATGACCTTCTTCACACCATTTAATGACATCGGTCCCCCTCTTTACAGTCAGCAATACTCACTCAATGCAGCACTGCAATTGATGCTGTTCACATAACACAGTATCACTAACAGCACACGGTCTCTCTTCTCGGTAGCCATACTGTTCACTCACATTATGGCTTGTCAGATAGCATCGTGGATGATTTACCGTTGTACAGTGTACAGTGCCGTTTTGCACCTGGTAATCCGAAACCGATTAACACTGACAAGTTAGTTTCATTTGTGGTGGCCACAAATGAAACTAACTTGTTTTCTAGCATCAACGCATTAGCCAGTGGCGATTGCACACCCTAACCTTGTATACCAGTAACACAATCAGTTTGTAGTTGCAACACTTCTTTATTGATTACACATACACATGAATTCATCAGCAGTAATAATCAATTGACAACATTTGCATATCAAGGCCCTATCCACAATTAGTATTTACAATATTAACCGTCACACTTGTGACAGCGGCCCCTTTACGTGCCGGTAACAACAACCAAAATAATAGATGAAATAGATAACCAAATGTTTACAATGTCGTCTATCGCCTTTCTCACTCAGTTTTACACTTACTGAAAAGGTAAAATTAACTTCATGCTATCTGACGTGAAGGGTACTACTAATTGTTCTGTTTACACTTAGCATTCTACTACACTCAACGCCAGGAATATTCTATACTTTATGCAAGCTTAAGGCAAAACGTCAATTTGATGGACGCGAGCAAACGTTAATCTATTACGATTTCACAAACACACGATCCAGAGGGTGAACTTATACTCAACTTTCGCAGTAGGAAATGTTCTGCCTAAAACAAGCCTCTCGTTGAATGGAATAGAGAAATCGCGCATTAAAGGGGCCCGGACGGCCCTGAGTTCAAATCCTGAGATTTCCGTCACACTACAAGCTCGCGGGGCGAGGTTTGCTCACGTCGACCACTATACACGTTTCCTGAAACAGCAAAACATGAGCGGCAGACACACTGTAGTATATACAAGTTACACCAGTATATATATATAAATAATACCTTAATATAAACATATTACAAGTTAACCAATGAACAGAATTAAGGCTCTTAGTTTGCTTTGATCCGAAAAAAATGAAATATCTAGACACTACGCGAAAAGATGTGTCAGTCCACACCCAATGACTTAAGGTCCAGCATACAAGGTAATCTGTCTTTGCTGAATGGCTGACACCACATAAATCAAACGCGCAGTACCTAACGTCCTAACGTGACAATCAATCTTCAGATAGGTATTTGAAATTGCAATAGAAAACTAATGTCACTTCAATAGGTCGCTAATGCGATAAACACGGCCCCTATGGCCACAGACCAAAATACACCCGGCCTCTATCCGACCATAAAACACAATGTGACCTATATTTATCATGTCCACTTGCCTTCCATACACACAAGAAATTATTGAGAAACAACAACTACCACCAATTCGTAAAACCAGAAAATTCTGAATCTATAACTAAATTAACAAATGACGTTCAAGTGAATCAGCCACCTTCAGCTACCACTAAGCACCAAATCCAAACATACAAATGCGAGGCGCTATTTCTAGCCACTTTAGTAACATAATTCCATGGCCATTCCAGAACATAATTCTCCTCGCCACCATTGCAGTGAATGTTTTTCTGGCCACTAGCACGAGCAACTGCAACAGTCAACAGTCCTTAAGTACACAATAATTTTCACTTTATATAGAAAGAGGAACCCACCACGAAAGCTTGGCGATTAATTTTTTCTTCTACATGTGAAATTCACACGCCATCCATCCACGTAGCTATCGAGGTATTAGCAAATCCTGGTCGCCCCGGCCAGCCATGTCAATACAACTTTAGTACTTTCCAGCAGTGGCCCATGCTTCTTCGTTGCTCCAACTCAACTAGTCCTCACGGCATACGGCCGTGCCACGTGATATGATGTCGCCAACTCCCCACAACGACAACATCGAAAGCACGTCACATCACAGACTGCCTCGGCTCATGCGCGGACCCACTCTCCTCGACTTGCACACGCGTGCCACCATAAATAGCCAGCCCCAAGGACGCAAAGAGAACAAGGCACAGGGACAACGATCAACGATGGAAGTAAGAATCGATATCTTCTGGGGCCAGAAACCCACCGGCTCACAAAGTTTCGATACCATACGATAGTTACAGCCCACACTGGAACTCCTTGAGTAGCTGCATTTTAATTCTAACCAATATCATAATCATTTTCTTTTGGCCTTTGTCCCACTGCAACATGGGGTCGGCCTTGTTACTATGGATTTGGCTGTGTTAGTGTCATAGGGTGGACAGAACCGCCAGGGTAGCTGAGTGCGCTAACGCGCTGCTTCCTGGACTCGGGTAGGCGCGCCGGCCCCGGATCGAATCCACCCGGCGGATTAACGACGAGGGCCGGTGTGCCGGCCAGCCTGGATGTGGTTTTTAGGCAGTTTTCCACATTCCACTAAGTGAATACCGGGCTGGTCCCCACATTCCGTCTCAGTTACATGCATTGCAGACATTTGACACATGTTCGCACTATTGCACGATTTGCACTAGACGCAGACAGCTGGGGTACACTGATTCCATCCCTGGGGGTACAGAATGGCGGCAGGAAGGGCATCCAGCCACCCCTAAAAACTTACCTTGCCAAATCCGTTCTAACCACGCCGACCCTGCGATCGCTGCAGGACTATGGCGTACGCAAAAGAAAGAAAAGAAAGAAAGTGTCAGAGGGTGGACAGATGCCCTTCCTGTCGCCACCCCGTACTCCCCAGGATGGAATTAGTGTTCCCCAGCTGTCTGCGTCTAGTATAAACCATAAAATAGTGTGAACGTCTGCAAATGTCTCCGAGTCGTGTAACTGAGACGGGACGTGGGAACCAGCCCCGTATTCACTTAGGGGGATGTGGAAAACCGCCTAAAAACCACATCCAGACTGGCCAACACACCGGCCTTCGTCGTTAATCCGTCGGGCGGATCGATGCGCAGCCGGTGCGCCAACGCAAGTCCAGGAAGCAGCTCATTAGCGCTCTCGGCTACCCTTATAACCACCCAATATATAAGTTATAACGGGTGTCTCTCCTAAGAGTCGTCTGGCGCATTTTTTGGTGTTTCGGTCGATATTTACAACATGTAGTGGAGTCAGTTCCAACAAATACTGCTCACCAATCTTTCGTGCAACGGAAAGCCTCGGCTTGTTTCACATTACAAACAAAATGAAAGTTTAAGCGGAATCTTAGGTTCTCATTCAATAGAGCAGCTCAAAATTGCTTTAGTGTGATATTCGTGATATCGATATTGTAGTAACAGCGACTGAAAAACACGAAGAATAACCAGTACTCCAGCAGCGGCAGCACCACCATGGCCCACACTGACTGATGCCGTTATGTAGCAGCGCTGCTCAGTCGCTGCTACAGTACTGATTTGCGACTGCTCTACTGAATGGGCAACTCAAATTTTGCTTTAAAAATCATTTTGTTCGCTACGTGAAAGAAACAGACACATTTCGTTGAACCTAGACGTCGCATTCAAGACATAATGAGGGTATTTCTTTGGGCTTACTCCAGCTACACATTGCAAACGTCTGCCAAAACACCAGAAAATGTCCCTGATGACTCTTAGGAGAGACACCTTTTGTGTCTTTCTTCAGTCCTTGTATCTACTGGAAGCCATTTCACTCTCGTAAACATGACAGAAAATTTCTATGAAGAGAGAACTTCACTTGTTCTTTCATTGAATATCATATTAATATTCAACGAGAAGCCGGTCGGATTGGCCGAGTGGTTCTAGGCGCTACAGTCTGGAACTGCACGACCGCTACGGTCGCACGTTCGAATCATGCCTCGGGTATGGATGTGTGTGATGTCCTTAGGTTAGTTAGGTTTAAGTAGTTCTAAGTTCTAGGGGGCTGATGACTTCAGAAGTTAAGTCCCATAGTGCTCAGAGCCATTTGAATGTTCAACCACATCTGTGTCGTTGTTATTTTTATAACAGTTCTAGCATCCTCACAAGTGCAACCACGTATTTCTATCATTTTACGACAGTGCACGGTGCTATCTTTCTCGCACACGTATCATTCACAAATACGAAGGGATTTCAAAAAATAAGCTACACATTGTTATGGCAGGTGAAGTAACTTTTATTGAATTCTACAAAACACATCAAAGCGACAAATACATGACACCATTTTTCAACAGCAGGTATCTGTAAACGTCGGATCGTTCTGACAATCTTTCCATGCCTCAAAGATAGAAACGTGCTGCTTGGTCACAGAGCCATTTGAGAACCGCTATGTGAACGTCCTCATTGTTGGTACATCTGTGATTGCTGCAAATCAGTTCCGCGATTGCCTGGGCATTGTCGTCTGTGGTCGATGCCTATTGTAAAGGAAAGAAACACTTTACTCAATTACAAACACGCGACCGCGGACGCAAGGGGGCGGCTAAGAGCGGGTCGTACTCGTGTTGACATCTGAAATCAACTTGACAGGAGCGTGTGGAGAGCCGGTTTCAAACAACGCTCCACAGATATGGTTGTTCGGGACTTCCACCGACCGCTAAGGTGACCGCGTGACCGGGAAAATCCTTTCCTTAGACAGTACAAAGGCTGCTCGTGTCTCAGGGCCGCTTCTCGCGTCCAATGCAAAATTAAAGCTTACCCCAAAATTAATAAATAAAGAACCATATGTGTCGCTGAAGAGCTAATAGGCTCATTTGAAGCGGAAAAGATGGACTATTACGCTTATGAAGAGGCGCGTTTGATATCCACATTAGTTTGTAAGATATTAAGTTAAATGTCATAAATAGTTATGACACCGTAAAAGTGTATATATAAGCAACGCATTGGCCGATTGCAACAAGCGAGGCGTCTACGGATACATCTCATAGAACTCTATCGGACAGTGATAGTACATTTACTGAGATTATTAACATATTTGAGAGGTCGAAAAGTTGGTTTCGCGCAATTAAAAACAGCTTTTCTTATTAAATAAATAGAGAAATATTAAAAATAGCGGCGATACTTTAAATTTTAGATAAATAGAAAATTATTTAATGTATAATTTAAATTGTTTTTGATATTTACACTTTCGATTCCGAAAATGGAGGAAAAACATGGGAGTTATTGTTTATAAATAAAATGTGGTAGACAAACGAAGCCGACCGGAGTAGCCGAGCGGTTCTAGGCGCTACAGTCTGGAACCGCTCGACCGCTACGGTCGCAAGTTCGAATCCTGCCTCGGGCATGGATGTGTGTGATGTCCTTAGGTTAGTTAGGTTTAAGTAGTTCTAAGCTCTAGGAGACTGATGACCTCAGAAGTTAAGTCCCATAGTTCTCAGAGCCATTTTTTTAGGCAATATTTCTCGGAAATTTTCCGTGTGATCTGATGTATCATACGTGTATAAATGGTTAAAATTAAGAATTTCGGCAATTCTCATGCTTAGTAATTTTTTTCGGGTTGCGTGTAATACAAGCCGCACTTATAATGTTTCAGAGTGTAGCCATTATGGAACCCATAATTTGGTATACTGTGGAACTTTAACGGTTTTCTAAAAATAACTCACGCAATAAATCCTGGTTTTTTCAACCGCCTCGAACATCTTAAGAAACTCGGTCAGGCTCTGAAACTAATTTATTGTGAACTGTGGTTTGCGATTTTTCTATGTTAGTGTTGGAAATAAACTCAAATTTGTGTAACTTTAAAAACCTCATGAGTGCGTATGTGATTTTTGCGTAGCAGTTCCTGACTCTAATTATATCAAATACACTGTGAGAATGAGAGTTGTCACCCCATAGACGAAAAGTAGCCAAACTGTATTTCCAGAGGCCCATTGAGTGTTTCTGCTATGTAATGTGTGGGTAAATCTTTTCGTGCAGTAACACGTGGGGGTTCCGAGCTGATATAGAACTTATGAACAGTTTAGAACTTTGATTTTCGACGAGTTGGAGGGAGCGATTGTATTTTATTTCGTCATCCACACCACGTGCACATTCCTATACAACCCGTACGGTCGCACCTTCCTTTCCGATCAGTATCATCCACGTCTGTACGGCGTTGCTCAGATCGCCGTCACCATTTCATTTCGACTGCACGAGGTTCTGCCAGAATTCCACGGTGAAGTAGCGTGCACTGTAGACTTTGGCGCACAAGAATCTTACTCTCTCGCGTAGTTCAGTTTCGGAGTATGTTTCCTGTTGCAGTGTCAATTCACTCGCACACTGTGATGTATCCGTTGTTCACACCGCAGACAGAGCAGTGCCTGCAGAAAATTCCTGTTTGTAATTAAAGTGCAACCAGTCACAGGGGTTCGATGTGGGCCGCAGTTGTTACGGTAACGAAACTTAGTAGATATATTAGTTCCAATTTTGACAGCCAGATGCAAATCCGGCGCTGTATAGCGTCTAGTCCATGTCTTCAGTGCTCATATTAAAGAAATTGTGAGAGTGATAGTTAATAATAGAAGTCATATTATACCTTTCTTCCTTGTGTGACTTTCTCTGTCTATGTCCCGTTCCGAATCTATTACGTATGGAAACAGTTCTGCAGCTTTTCTTGCATTCACAGCACTAGATTTGCACCTGTTGGCCAAACTTGGAACCAATTTTTTCCGGCGTAAATTGGTTCCGTATTAATGCTTCAGAATTTTTACCAAGTTTCGCTGTTATACGATAATTATAGCCCACATTGGAGTAGTTGCACCTTAATTATAACCACCCAGTACTCTCTTCCGACAATGCGCCACCCCTGCTGCGCAATGGTCTTAGCGATGGATGACATGTGTAACTTAACTTGAAATACTTTTGTAAAATTTATCAATACTCAGGAAGTGCCAAAATGTCACTTACGAAATAAGAGCGGTTGTTTATTGTGTACTGAGGAACACATTGAGGACAGGAACCCATGTCTGTGACCGCCACCCAATGACGCTACGAAGCGCTGAAGTTACAGGGACAAACTCCTGCTGCTAGGCAACCTCTTAGGCAGAAAATGTGTGTGTACACGTCAATAGACAGCAAGTAGAACTTCTCGCAATGGGCCAAATACTATTCAAAGCGTTAAACGGCGGCGAACGCGACCACGCCTGTCACAATACTGGAGCGAACAAACCCGGTCTATTACCTAAGGCGTGGCGTAAGTGGAAGCGTTGGCCACTGAAATTTCGACGCTCAGTAGCGTCCCAGACATGGGTTTCTATAATCAGCTTCTAAAAAAATGGTTCATATGGCTCTAAACACTATGGGTCTTAACATCTAAGGTCATCAGTCCCCGAGACTTAGAACTACTTAAGCCTAACTAACCTAAGGACACTACACACATCCATGCCCGAGGCAAGATTAGAACCTGCGACCACATCAGCATCGCGGTTCCGGACTGAAACTCCTAAAACCGCTCGGCCGCAGGGGCCGGCAATTTTTTCCTAAGATATGCAACACAATGTATATATCCAAAACCTGATGCACATAGGTTTTGGTCCAGCACAGCCATGGAAATCCTTGAGCAGTCAGTTAACAAAGAAAATGCAGTTCATTTTCTGTAATTACCTTTATTGAAGGATTCTGGTGTTAACATTTGGAACGCTAACCATCAATTCTACGTAATCTTTAGGAAGAAGTACAGTTCTGATTTGACGGTGTGGCAGCATACAGGATCATTTCCAGCTGTTTTCCTCTACGTATTCAGTGAAAAATGATGATATTCTCTTCGATCTGCAGCTTGAAATAACTAAACTGTAGTGCGACAAAGAATATAATGAAAAATTCAACAACAAGAGAAACCTTCCAGGTTTCATCAAGTATTTCCTTCAGGACCGATTTCTTTCATTATACAAGATGGCAACAGGCGTAACATCACTGTGCATTCCACCTATGTCTGTGAGGAACAATAACACTCCTCAGACGGTAACCAAAACTGCACGCTACATCTACAGTGCTCACTAACGCTCTTGTAAATGGGAAAAAGATCAAAAGAGAGTGCGACAGCTGATGCGCATATGATTTGCTAGCTGGGAAAGAACAATGTGGGAGTGATTGGCTTGGTTCAAATGGCTCTGAGCACTATGGGACTTAACATCTGTAGTCATCAGTCCCCTAGAACTTAGAACTACTTAAATCTAACTAATGTAGGGACATCACACACATCCATGCCCGAGGCAGGATTCGAACCTGCGACCGTAGCGGTCGCGCGGTTGCAGACTGTAGCGCCTAGAACCCCTCGGCCACAGCGGCCGGCTGTGGGAGTGAGACTGACCATATCTCTTCTGTGCTTTTGAGTGTCAAGGGGTGAGAAGTAAAAATATATGTTTTGCAAGAATGCATTGACCATTGTAAACCAAATCTGATATAGACGGGATGAATCAGCTGCCCCTTCAGCTATCATTTGTGCAACCCGCAATGTTCTTGCTGGTCTTCATAAAAAACGCGTGATATTTTCATCTTCTCTCGCTCACTATGAGCAAACTGTTCGTCCTACAGAAAAATGAACAGGACCTGTTTACAGGGAAATCAGTGTAGTGAAATTTTGTATTTGTATTGAAACGTCTCTGTGGAGTCGTTTCACAAACGCTTGTCTCACTGGATACTGTGCATCCTATTCTGCCCACCGCCCGATTGCGGTTTAATTTATTAACTCTCCCAGAAAGACTGAGCAATCAAAGTAAGGCTTATTGAATGATAATATGTTTGATTTTTTTGTGTTCCATAGGAAATCATGTCCTGTATTTATTACGTTTTTCCCTTCACTCTACCCTATGAGTGCGTGAATGTGACTGAATGAGTGTTTTTACGAGTGGTTTCGGGTTTCTTTTGTGGGGACGCTGAGTTGGATGTCGTCAGCTAGGAGCAGGTGATGTTTGCTTCTCGTTTGGAGGGTAGCACAGGATGACCAACTTTGGATCCCAGTACCTGGACCTTTTAGTCTAAGGAGGGTTTGTCTGTCAGATTGGTGGCGGAAGCCTACCCCTCTGGTAGTTTCCACTGCACCGGTAGTTAGGTGAAGCTCGGTGGAGAAAGGACACTCTGCAGCTAGCGGTTGGTTTCGTGACGGCAAAATGATTCTGCCATTGCACGATTAACTTTTTTTTACATTTGTGCCTGGTTTAATGTCTAATTTCTGAACAGTTACCTAGTAATCAAGTTTACCACGTGCTGAAGTTCGGCCGTTCGTAAGCGGCAGGCGCGGATTTCACGTCGTATATCTACTATACAAACCTTGCAAATCGGATAAATCACTTTCCAAGCTAGTGCATGAGCATTATGGTGATAGGTATCTCTCTGAACTATTTCTGTTGTGGGTATGATTGAATTGTTGTCTTCCACTTCCCTTTTGTGTGTTTTTCCTTTTTTAATTGCGCTATTCTACCATTTTTGGCGAATTATTTAGTTAAATTTTTCATTCAGGCACTAGCCGTGTGTATTCATAGGATGTGCATCAAATTCAGTAACGAAATGAATGTGCTACGTAAAAGATAAACTCTGCGTCCTTTACCTTTCTCATTGATGCCAGTTTTCAAATTAATTTTCTATTCCCTGATTTCTTAAGTTAATCTGCTTGCTTGTGAATAACAAAAATGGGAGGAAAAATCAATTTAATTGAACAAGTTCACTGATTACGACATACAATGCTATTCATCTTGTTAGTGTCTTTAATAAAAGTTTTATTCTTATAATTAAATTCTTAATTTAACTGAATTGATAATTTCCAGTTCGGCCTTTTCTTAATTGCTAGGAAGGGCTTCAGCTGGTGGCGACCCCGTAATTTTTAAATTCATAATTGTTCTTGTGAGGTGGCTTAACCAGAAATTGCACACGTACCACATTATTCATGGTACGTAACGTATGTCGAGCCTTGGCTAGGATCCGTTTACAGTTCTACATACATACTCTACAGTATACTCTTTCGTTAGAGGTCGTAGTTTTCGAGTCATTCAAGAAAAATGAAGAGAGTGACCTTCAAATGCATCTCCAGCCCACCCCCATTCCTCACCAGTCAATAGTTCTAGTACATTGATCGTGGCACTCTCCCTTACTCACCGTACAAAACTTTCCAACTATACTGATTGGGCAGTTGCGCCACCAACATAGTCGGCTACTTCGTTAATATTATAATTTAAAAATGTCTGTGAGGGTAATAAACTGAAAATTACTTTTGTAAAGTTACGCTAAAGCTAATTACAAACTTAACTCTTACAAGCACAGTATTTTCGTTGTCAGAAGACCTCACGCCTATGATGATGTGATGGTATCTTTTTTGCTATAAATTGCACACAGTTATTAGGTAAAATTTATACAAACGTCAGTTTTACAGCTTGTAGGTACTCGATTAAGCCGGTGGCGTCACAATGACAGGCAATGTTTGTACAGTGGTAGCAGGGAGTGCGATGAATAACATTCTAGAGATTCTGACCGGGGGGGAGGGCTGAGTGGAATGAAGGTGCGTTTGAAGGTCACTTTCGTATGTCTTTCTTGAATAACTCAAAAACTGTGACCTCTAGTGAAAACGAATCCATCGCAAAATTTACCTACTTTAAATTCCCTACAAAAAGATCCTGCTCATTTTTCTGTAGCACTAATAGTTCGCCCTTAGCGAGCGAAAGAATATGAAAATTTCTCGCGTGGTTTATGGAGGCCAGCTACAGCATTGTGATTTGCATAAAACGACAGCGACAGGGACAGCTGAATCACCTTGTATATGTCACTTATTATCTGGAGAGTATACTGTTAGTATGAGACGCTTCGAACAATCAATTGTACAACTGGTGGTGATGGTGGGAGAAGGTGGCATGTTAAAGAAGGCGTAAGTCTGGAGTACTTGTAGCAGTTACTACCAAACTTAAATTATATATGGCTTATTACGTATCAGAAATACTGTGGGGGTAAGATGCCACTAACACACTCATAGATGCAGGTGGAGGAAGGTGGGGTGGGGAGGGACTTTTCAATGGCAGGAGAAACTTGGTACACTGGCGACTTATTAATTAAAAATAAACTATGGGTAAGAAATTATAGGACACAGAGGAGATTGCAGTGGCGCGAACGTGTAAACATAAATATCTCTTTAATATCTGAGCAGAAAGGAACAACTACTGAGACATATCCAAAAGTTGGTGTAGATGTGGGAAGAGGACGATACGTAAAAAGAAATATAGCTCTGGAACTCTTCGAGCAATTTCAGCCAGATTTGATACATCTTAATTACGGTCTCAACTGCTCTTTAGTCATCGCGTTAGAGGGAGCTAGACAGAGTGGAATAAAATTTAAAAATAATTGTACATGATCGATATTTTTGTCTAATCTATAGTTCCCAATATGTCTAGGCTAGTTAGTGATCCAGTGACATTTAATTCTACATTTAATCGAACTGAACTCTGTGGAAAGTTCCGTATTTTTTTAAAATATTTTTCTCTGCTTTTATGTTTGCGAATTGATTGATCTTCCCATACACGCGATTTTCAAGAAAGGAAAATGTACCAGAGAAGTAACTCTGTCGGGGCGATCAGTAAAGAAAAGACAGATAGAAGAGAACATAGGATATGTTCACAGGATTTGTAGACTAGAGGAAGCCTTGGACAATGCTAGGTGGAAGAAGACCATTACGGTCTTATACGTTGTCGCCCTGAAAACTTAGAGGGCAGGTAGATGCGGCTGGCCGATCACTGAAAAAAACAAAAAAAGGAAAGGATGACCCATTCACTCTGCAACACACGAAAACCTCCAGGCTAAAAGTTTATACTGGAGTCCAGGCACTTCATAAAATTTTAAAACCTTCAACACACTCGTCTTGTCATGAGCTAAAATAGAGGTCAGATCCCCACTGAAATTCGCTTCTACTCTCTGATCACAGTACAAAAGACCTAAAAAAGTTTGGGAGTGAAGTACAGAAAGAGACGTGTAATCCCCAGTGTCAACAAAATCCATGAGAAGAGTAATAAAATTGGAAGATCAAGAAACGTAAGTACATGTTAAGCGTATAATCTCAAGCTTATCACCGCTGGTTAAAGAATTTTCGTATCTTGGGGGAAAAATCACTAA
This sequence comes from Schistocerca piceifrons, assembly GCF_021461385.2. Lineage (NCBI taxonomy): Eukaryota > Metazoa > Arthropoda > Insecta > Orthoptera > Acrididae > Schistocerca > Schistocerca piceifrons. The sequence continues at coordinate 273,747,605 of NC_060140.1, read as the reverse complement.
GGCTGACCGAAGTAAAGATGACACTAAAAACAGATTGGCACAAGCGAAACAAGCTTTCTTGAGTAAAAAAGCTGCGCTAACATCACAATTCAGTATGGTAATGAGGACGAAGATACTGAAAGAGTGCGTCTGAAGCTCAGAATTATATAAAAGTAAAACGTGGACTGTTGAAAGTATGGAGAAGAAGAAACGGGAGAGATTTGAAATATTTCGCTATTAATGAATGTTAAAATTTAAGTGGACAGGTGGAGTAAGAAATGAAAATTTATTAAAAATGCAGATGAGGAAGAAGTCTATGGCTGAAGGAATAGGCTAGGTTAGTGGGAGATCTACTACGGCATCTACGCATAGAAGGAACGTTAAAGGCAAAAAAACATGTTAGGGGTAGATAAAAAATAGAATATACCATACAAGGAAAGATAGATGTTGAAAAAAATGGAATTAAAGAGTCCTCTGGAGGAAAGAGAAGCAGTTTTACGAAAATCAAGAGCTCAGATGGGAAGCCTATAATATGCAAAGAATGGGAGGCAGAATATTGGAAGCAATATGTGGAGAAACTACACAGAGGAAACGAAGTTGAAGACTAGGATGCAGATGAAAGTGAGATGCGAGATTTGATACAGCAAGGAGAATTCTACAGAACCGTGACAGACATAAATCACAAAGCACCTGGAGTAGATTACAGTCTCTCAGAATGATTACGATCCTTGGGTGAACCAACCATGACGAAACTATCCCACCTGTTATTCGAGGCATAAAATATGGAGAAAATACTCTCAGATATTAAGAATGTAATAACTGCAATCCCAATGATGACCTGTGCTGACAGATGACAATGTTACGAACCCATCAGATTAATAAGTCCTCTTGGAAAATACTAAAACGAATTATTTACAGAAGAATGGGAACACTCGTAGAAAGCGACCAAGGGGAAGGTAATTTGTATTCCATAGAAATGTAGGAACACGGCTTGTCTTAGGCTGATCAAAACAAACCTACGTTTATAGCATTTTTATACTTAGAGAAATCTTTTGACAATGTTGACTGCAATATTCTTTCTGTAATTCTGGAGGTACGCAGGTAAAATACAGGAGCGAAAGGTTATCTGCACCCTGTAGTGAAACCAGAGGGTCTAAGAAGATGAAAAGTAAGCAGTAGCTGAGGGAATGAGACTCAGTTGTAGCTTATACTTGCATGTACAATGTTACGTGACAGCTATTCAAGGGACGCTTACCATCACGTCGTTTATCTGGTGCCAAGCGCTGCTGGTTTCGAATACGCGCCAGACGGTATACACCTCGATTACCAATGGAGGTCTCTGCAGCCGTCGCGCCGTTAAGCCGCGGCGGCGCGTGCTCCCGGCCCGCGTATAATGTGAGTGCGCCACGCTGGAGCACGTGGTCCCAGCGGCCAACAGCGACGTACCCTATCATGTATACAGGGTGGTCCATTGATAGTGACCGGGACAAATATCTCACGAAATAAGCATCAAACGAAAAAACTGCAAAGAACGAACCTTGTCTAGCTTGAAGTGGGGAAACCAGATGGCGCTATGGTTGGCCCGCTAGATGGCGCTGCCATAGGTCAAACGGATATCAACTGGCTTTTTTTAAATAGCAACCCCCATTTTTATTGCATATTCGTGTAATACGTAAAGAAATATAAATATTTTAGTTGGACCACTTTTTCACTTTGTGATAGATGGCGCTGTAATAGTCACAAACGTATAAGTACATGGTATCATGTAACATTCCGCGCCCCCACCCGCTTTTACAAGGCCCTCCAAATCCTTGAACGCCATGCGCTCTGCCTTGCCTTCCGTATCCGCCTTCCTTCCCCCGCACGGCTCCTGTATGAACTGATCCCCTTCCCCCACCTCATCTTGTTCCTCCAACATCTCCGCATCCTTTACATTGTTCGCAGGGTTCATCCCCCCCACCCTCTGGTTTCCTCCTTCCTCTCCACTCCCCGCCCGTTGCCGCGCCTCTATCGCTGTATCCCTCCCTCTCTCCACCTCCACATCCTCCATCTCCTTCATCAGGGCAATTTCCAACGCCTCCCCCTCCCGGATGACGAACTTCGCCAGTGACATATACCCTTCCTTCCAACTATAACCCGGCCTTGTTCCCCCCCCCCCCTCCCCAGGGCCCCCTTCCCCTCTTTCCTCCTTCTCCCAGAGCGGATTTTCCTCCATCCCCCCCTCCCCTGAGACCCTGCA